>NC_048593.1:11617400-11757400 GCF_013265735.2 Oncorhynchus mykiss | reverse complement strand
TGATGCTGTGGGAGTGTTTTGCTGGTGTCACTGTCAGTGATTTATTTAAAATTCAAGGCACACTTCACCCTTTTCCAACAGGACAATGACCCAACACACCTCCAGGCTGTGTAAGGGCTATTTGACCAAGGAGAGTGATGGAGTGCTGCATCTGATGAACTGGCCTCCACAATCACCCGACCTCAACCCAATTGAGATGGTTTGGGATGAATTGGACTGCAGAGTGAAGGAAAAGCAGTCAACAAGTGCTCAGCATATGAGGGAACTCCTTCAAGACTGTTGGAAAAGCATTCCAGGTGAAGCTGGTTGAGACAATGCCAAGAGTGTGCAAAGCTGTCATCAAGGCAAAGGGTGGCTACTTTGAAGAATCAAAAATATGAAATATATTTTGGTTGGTTTAGCACTTTTTTGGTTACCACATGATTCCATATGTGTTATCTCATAGTTTTGACATCTTCACTATTATTCTACAATGTAAAAATATAGAACAAAACCCTTGAATGAGTGGGTGTGTCCAAACTTTTGACTGGTAGTGTATACACACACACATATATATATATTAATTTTTTGCTACTGTAGGTATTTTTCATCCTATAACTTGTTCTCCGTCTTCTTTATAAATAGTGACCCAACATTTTCAGCACTTTATTTTCCTGACCGTTCAAAACTCATTTTCTCATGTGTCTCTCTTGTGCAGCAGACATATAGTAAGCAATATGTTTGGAACACAAAACTGCAATACAATCACAGTATCGAATCCTAATACATATAGAGTAATGCGAATGGCTATACTTATTGTATCGGCAACTAAGTATTGTGATAAATATCGTATCGTGAGGTCCCTGGCAATGCCCAGCCCTTGTGTGTGTGAATGTGTGTGAGCGTTTGTGTGCATGAGTGGGTGTGTGCTTGTGTGTGTTGTGTTGATGGTGAGGGGTGTTTGTGTGGGTGTTTTGTTGATGGTGGTGGAAAACACTGTCTCAGACACCGCTCTAGAATCTCCCATTAGTGTTGAATTGAGATCTGACACACACACACACACACACACACACACACACACACACACACACACACACACACACACACCTTTGAGATGCATCTTTCAAAGTCCCTGAGATATCTTCTTCTTAACATAGTAGCGAAGATGATAGGTAACTGGGCATTATTATACATGACCCTATGCATGATGGGATGCTAATTGCTTAATTAACTCAGGAACCACACCTGTGTGGAAGGAAGCACCTGCTTTCAATATACTTTCTATCCCTCAACTCCCTGGCCTATAGGTTCTTTAAGCTTGTCTTAAGTAGCTAGACACAGGCAGAGCACACATGGTTTATAGCGTCCAACACACACACACACACACACACACACGGTTCCCAGCTTACAGTCAGAGGCAAGGCTGAAGGAGAATGGAAGGGGGAAAGAGAGAAAGGGATCAGGCTTGTCAATGACAAGATGACAAGTAGAGAGTTGGCTAACTCTCATGAAAAAGCCCTACAGAATTACTGCACCAAACGTATTTGTGCAGTAGTGACAATGCAGAGACTGAGTAGTGAATGCATACTTTATGCACTACCCTAGATAAGTAGAGCTGTGTGGTGTTCAGTAGGAAGACAGTAGTGTTTCCAGTGGGTAATCAGGTTACTTGACGTTGGTAGTAAATAGGTAGTCAAAGCACTACAGCTTTACTACACAGGCTATTCAACAGTCATCAGGTAGAGTTTTTATTACCTGATGTATCATAACACCACAGCCAGACTACACCGACTTTTCGTGACTGCAGAAGAAGACAAAACAGGAAGTAGTTGGTTGTCGTTACTGTTTACTGTTTTTGACAATCCCGAATGCAATCACCTTCCATCCTCCGTCATCCTGTCTTTCATAGACCTTACGCTGGCACCATCTGTAAATTCAACTTCCCTTTATGACTACTTTCACGAATACCTTCACGTCATTGTTCAGCCGTTTGTATAACTTTTGACAACATCAAAAAGATTTCTAGCCAAAACGCTCTTAGCCGTTAGCCAGCGTCATAGAGGTGTATTGAGTTTAGCCTACCTGTTTGCTAGCCCCATTGAATTGTAGCTATGTCGACTCTGTTTTCGTCATGCTAGCTGACGAGCGTGTTCGTATGCAAATGCACAGTATGTTCTTATCGTGTACTTACCCATTCTACTTACCTCTTTCGACCTGTTGCCAAGGAGCCCCTTGACAGAAGAAGACTGGAGGCCATTGTTAGTAAGATTAAAAAATGTTTATCAGATGTTTTTTTCTGTGTTGTCTTTATGTGACCTCTGTTAGCCAATGATTGATAATGGCTTAGAATTGGTCGTCTCTTGTCCCTTGTCGTTATTTTCTAAAAAGGTTACATGGTGGGGAAAATGTGGCTGCAACAACAAAAGACGACGTGAATATAGTTCAGTCAACGCTGAATGAAGACACGGTCTCAAAGGGACAAGAGCAAAATAAGTGTAAATATGTCATTGAATATGTCATTCATTTAATCAAAACAAATTGCAATAAAGTTTGCATGAGCTTATTATTGCTTGTTTGGGGATATAACTTACAGTTAGAAACGTGAGGAAATAACATGGAGCGATTTTGAATGGGTAAACAGTAGTCACATGTTTTAAATAGTCATTCCAAAGGATTTATGTAGAAAATTATTAAGGATCAGGATCACTTCAGTAGTGATACAACACCACACACACAGATGGCACTGGTAGTAGTAACTCAATATGGATTGAGTATGCAGACAGCAGCAATGGGTAGGAATTCAATAGTGAACATGTAGGAATTGTGTAGGTATGTGTAGGTTTTAAGTAGTAGATACCCAAAAGCTCAGTAGTTACATATTAAGGGAGAATTATGTTGTGATTTGAGTAGGAAATATGTAGTGTTCACCAGTAGCGAAACATTCCAATTCATAATTTATTACTACTTCAATTAATACATAAATCACTACTGGTTTACTACACATCTCAATAACAATCAAGTACTAAAACCGGTAGATTTTGTGTAGTAGTGATGAGTAGTAATTCAGTAGTACTTGTTCATGAGGGAAAGCAGAAACAGACTGGTAACCGGGCTGTCATCAAAACTCCCTATCACGCTACACAACATACACTATATATACAAAAGTATGTGGACACCACATCAAATTTGTGGATTCGGCTATTTCAGCCACACCCATTGCTGACAGGTGGATAAAATCGAGCACACCGCCATGCAATCTCCATAGACAAACATTGGCAGAAGAATGGCCTTACTGAAAAGGTCAGTGACTTTCAACATGGCACCGTCATAGGATGGCACATTCCCTACAATTTCTGCCCTGCTAGAGCTGCCCCAGTCAACTGTAAGTGCTGTTATTGTGAAGTGGACATGTCTAGGAGCAACAACGGCCCAGCCACGAAGTGGTAGGTCACACAAGCTCAGAAAATGGGACCAACCCAAGCGTATAGCACGTAAAAATTGTCTGTTCTTGGTTGCAACACTCACTACCGAGTTCCAAACTGCTTCTGGAAGCAACGTCAGCACAATAACTGTTCATCAGAAGCTTCATTAAATTGGTTTCCATGGCCGAGCAGCCACACACAAGCCTAAGATCACCATGCGCAATGCCAAGTATCGGCTGGAGTGGTGTAAAGCTCGCCGCCATTGGACTCTGAAGCAGTGGAAACACGTTCTCTGGAGTGATGAATCACGCTTCACCATCTGTTATTCCAACGGACTAATCTGGGTTTGGCGGATGCCAGGATAACGCTACCTGCCCCAATGCATAGTGCCAACTGTAAAGTTTGGTGTAGGAGGAATAATGGTCTGGGGCTGTTGTTCATGGTTCGGGCTAGGCCCCTTAGTCCCAGTGAAGGAAAATCTTAACAGTACAGCATACAATGACATTCTAGACGATTCTGGGCTTCCAACTTCGTGGCAACAGTTTGGGGAAGACGCTTTCCTTTTTCAGTATGACAATGCCCCTGTGCACAAAGCGAGGTCCATACAGAAATGGTTTGTCGAGATCGGTGTGGAATAAATCGACTGGCCTGCACAGAGCCCTGACCTCAACCCCATCGAACACTTTGGGGATGAATTGGAACGCCGACTGCGAGCCAGGCCTAATCACTCAACATCAGTGTCCAACCTCACTAATGCTATTGTGCCTGAAAGGAAGCAAGTACACACAACAATGTTCCAACAACCGTTACCCTACGAGTTTCGGAGCCTGCTGGTTTTCTGTTCTATCTGATAATTAATTGCACACACCTGGTGTGCCAGGTCTAAATCAGTCCCTAATTAGAGGGGAACAATGAAAAAAATGCAGTGGAACTGGCTTCAAGGTCCAGAGTTGAGTTTGAGAGATCTAGCCTTCCCAGAAGAGTGGAGGCTGTTATCGCAGCAAAGGGGTGTACCAACTCCATATTAATGCCCATGATTTTAGAAGATGAGATGTTCGACGCGCAGGTGTCCACATACTTTTGTTTGTGTAGTGTAGCATCCCAAACCCCTATCCCCTATCCCTTATGCCCATGTGGAGAGCAGAGATGATGTGATATGTAATAACATGGTGATAGCACCAACGTACCCCCATCCCTAGCTGGAGGAGAATAGAGCCTGATCTGTACAGACTCCTCAGTAAACTGACCAAGAAAGGCACATTTCAAACACAGATCTTCTATACAGTATATGTCAGCACCAGATATAATCAAGCTAGCTAGGGCATAATGTCCAATCAAAACAAGGCCCAACATGCCAAACAGGACACATTACTTCTGTGCTCTCATTCATTTAGTCAGTCAGTCATGCAGATAGTGAGGCTGTTTCAGGAAACACCATACTCCTCTGCTTTTGAGTAAATATAGAACATTCCTTGTTGAGTCAACTCCGAATTATATAAACTGTGGGTGTTGATACTGAGCATGGAGTTCTGCATGCGAGGGAAGCTTGCTTTTGACCTAAACACTGTGTGTGTGCCTGTGTGTGTTTGCTAGATTTTTTTCTCCCAGCATGTGTGTTCCCTCTAAGACAACATGATGTAGAGCCCACCTGTAAACCAAACCGGGAAGATGGCAGGCTTCCACCCGATTCCTCCTTCCACACACACACACACACACATTTCCTCATCTATAAATAGCTTACACGTAACCAGCGGGGCTCCAAAAATAAAATAATGAACTTTTTACCCCAAAACAAAGCAGAGCGGCCTGTATCTAGTTCACACTAAGACAGAGAGAGACAGAAACAGACATAGCCAGTGGAACTAGAGAAAAGAGATGGACACATAACAGACTCCCTATTTTCCCCTAACACCCTCTCAACGCCCACTCTCACAACAATCACGGTACCCCTTCTCTGTCACAAACTTAAAAACCCACCATCGCAGTGTGCCAAAGATGGGCCTTTCTCTATGTAGAGGGATGATTCAGAGTCCTCATTTACCCCCATGCTGTGTACGTGTGTGTATTCTGGGGAAAGAGATGGACAGACAGAAGGACCAAACAGAAACAGACGGGCGGTTCAGGCAAATGCCAGTGGGCTGATCTAAATTGGAGTGTTTGTTTGCATAGAATTATCATTATTTGGCTAATAATGAGGGCCTAAAGGAAACAAATGGGCTGGGGTATTAGAAATCACTGGGTGGATTTTTTTTATCCCAGTCCATCCCTGGACCAGAGACACACAGTCCAATAGATAGACAGGGTAGACAGAAGGTGTAAGTGTGTATTTTGAGGCTGGATAGAGCGAGAGCGACAGACAGTGGGTGCTGGGGTGGCAATGCCCTTGTATATCTTGGCAGGACAACCTACATGCCAGTGTCAGAGGGGCAGGGGTAGTGGGGGGTAGACGGATGGGTGCCGGGCAGGGGGTAGATAGGGAACGGGAGGGGTAGAGGGCTGGGGGCGGAGGAGTGCACGTAGACGAGTCTCAAAGGGGTGTATGGAAGCCCCCAGACATAGAGCCTGCGTGGACTTCATCACGGCGCTACGAGCACCGAAAACAACGTAGTTCCTCTATTACCTTGTCAGGAGGAAAATAACAAGTAAAAGGGACATGACTTGGATCGGTGTCCTACAGCTCTACCAAGCTGGCCAGTAGATGCTGTAACCCCACCACCACCATTCTCCACTATGGGCACATGACTCATTATAAATATTTCAGACTAGATTAGACTAGGGGGGGGGGGTTCTGATTAACACTACAGTAGCTACAGGCAACCAGCAGACAAAGACTCTGTATTAGACTCCCTAACTGGAGGATGGTGGATATAGACTCCCTAACTGGAGGATGGTGGATATAGACTCCCTAACTGGAGGATGGTGGATGTAGACTCCCTAACTGGAGGATGGTGGATGTAGACTCCCTAACTGGAGGATGGTGGATGTAGACTCCCTAACTGGAGGATGGTGGATATAGACTCCCTAACTGGAGGATGGTGGATATAGACTCCCTAACTGGAGGATGGTGGATATAGACTCCCTAACTGGAGGATGGTGGATGTAGACTCCCTAACTGGAGGATGGTGGATGTAGACTCCCTAACTAGAGGATGGTGGATGTAGACTCCCTAACTGGAGGATGGTGGATGTAGACTCCCTAACTGGAGGATGGTGGATGTAGACTCCCTAACTGGAGAATGGTGGATGTAGACTCCCTAACTGGAGGATGGTGGATATAGACTCCCTAACTGGAGAATGGTGGATGTAGACTCCCTAACTGGAGGATGGTGGATGCAACACCACACAGTAAGTAAGTTGTTTACCAAGGTGGCAGATGACACTGTACTCGCTAGAAAACAAGTGTTCGGGCAAAATTCAGACATATCAGAGTTAAGGCCCGCATGGGGACCACCCAGCAAATCCTCTGCAATGTGCTTTTAAATAAACTACAGTTTGGGTTGTGAATTCTTCAGGTCTTAAGAGAGGAGGGAGGCCCAAGGTGTTTGCTGGTTTTCTACCTCGTTAAATTCCAGTCAATCAGTACAACTGATCAAGTAGAATGGCAGCGAGAAATGGAAACTGTCAGGACTGCGGAACTCCAGAGCCTCCATTGTGCAGCCCTGACCAGTCAAGTGTTCCCACTCCCAGCCATGTGTTGGTTTAGAAAGCTGAGATGTGGCAGCCAGGTGAGGCTAGCCTTTAGTCTGTAATCCACTTGTAAACTGCCTGCTCTCTCTGACTTAATGGGAGAGCCAGAACAGAAACTAGAGGCTTATCCAGGGGACAGGAGCCAAGTATCAGGTGTTTTAGTGCTGGGATGGAACTAAAGCCTGCACACACTGTAGCTCTCCAGCTGGACCAGGGGGCAGAGCTGGAGAACACACCCCTCAAGGCCACATACTGTGCACTGCTCTAGCCTGGGATCAGGGTCATAATACCCAGTGACACTGTTGGCACAGGCCCCCTCACTTGTATTACTACACTAGAAAATATTATACACGAGTATTTTATTTTCTCAAAATGACTTTAAAGATACTGAATTTGTCCATCAGTGCTACACATTTCACTTTCTCTAACAGGTCTGAGATTCATTCACAAACACCTAAAGTATTGACCTCAATCAACTTTAAATTGACATGAACACAATACTTAAAATATGTAAGAAAAATAAACAAATCCGACTATACAATTCACATCTCTCTCACTGGGCTGTTGTATACTCTCTGAGTATTACACATCTATTCAATTATATGACAGACTCCTTCGCGCGTTTTATGGTCGAGTTCGGAGCGCAAACGCTGTGCGTATTCTGCCAATAGCACAAACTATCCCAACTGTAAACTTTCAAAGTGAATATAATGAATTAACTCACCGGACGCACTTACTGTAGCCTGCTCTTCATGAGGCTGCTCTGTCCGATATCAGTGTCCGTTTACGCAGGCGTTTTCACGAGCCTTGTCCGAATACAGTACAGCAGAAAAGTCTTCGTGTAAAGAGCCCCGTTAGACAAACGAATTCGCTTTAAATCCAGAATGGCAATAGCCTACTATTAATCATACGAACACAGTGATGGAAATGGCAACTGGCAACATTGAAACTCTCTTCTCCACTCCAGATTTGAAATGAAGAGGAAGGGAGTCGTGCTACGCAGTCTCTCAGTGTGAGTGAGTGATTTGCCCGGTGAAGGAACGGAGGAGGGGAAGGAAAGGGGGATAATACCGCTAATGTTTGTTTCCCGTCGGTGATGTGCCCATAGACACACTTTGATCGATCGCTCTCTCTTCCTCTCTCTCTCTCTCTCTCTCTCTCTCTAATCCATCAAATCCATGAACACGTTTGAAGGCCCTAGCGGGTGCACGCACACACACACACACACACACAGCCTATATGTCTGAAGTTTGTTCAGTCAACATATGTGCCAAATAAATAAACCACCCTAGTCCTAGTATAGAAGACTAAATTTCCTGTCTGGTTAAGCAGTGAAAACGTGGATATCTTACCAGTCAATTACTTGCACTTCCTTCTGTTCTGTCAAAGCTTCAGCCCCAGATCCTCCTGCATGCGTTTCAGGTTTCGGTTCTCTCTCTCCCCTTCTGGCTTTATCTCAATCTCTCTCTCATCTGTGTCAGTCAGTCTGTGTCTGAGTGTTTCATCAGGGTGGTCTCTAAGGGCCTCGGGTCCATTGGTTTACAGAGCACCTGGGAGAAACCGGAGAGAGACTGTATGAGACTGAAGCTGGTTCTAATATAACAGATTAAGATTAAGTTAACACACACACACACACCTGCTTTTAATCTTAAAACAGGTTATTAAACTCAAATGAATGTACATTTTCAGAGTAATACACTATCCCTTCCCTAGAATACACAGGGCAAACAGAAAGTTTGAAGTGTTGGTCTGTAGCTCACTGGTGCACTGCAGTGGAAGCTCTTGGAACTGCACCTGTTTACCAGTACGGTGCAGTTTTGGATGGGTGGATGGACTTACGAAATGTCCTACAACTCTATAGCGGGGGACTATTTCTCTCTGCTCTAACCCACTCTGCAGCTCACACACCGACACGCACACACACACACACAGACACGCACACACACCCATACAAACACACACACACACACACACGCACACACACACACCCATACAAACACTTGCCCACACCTGCACACATATACTGTACACAAAAGCAAATAGTCCGTCTCTGGGGAGTGTTTTCACTGCACATGTGTTCCTGTAGTGTGTGTCTCATGGGGGTCTAGTTTGGTTGTTGGTGGTCTAGTGGAACGCCCAGTATGTTACCCCTGCTATGTATAATGGGTGAGCCTTAACCTTTTGTCGTGTTACAGGAAAAACAGCTGCGCAGTAGTCGTCGTCCTGCCACTGTGGGGACTATACACCCTGGGAAAAGATGCTGCTGCGTTTGTAGGCATCTCACCTGACAAGCCTGCTGTCATCGTTCCCTGTCACTCCCATCGCTCAGGCTGACACGCACAATGTAATCTGCCTGTTATTCATGTGAGACAGGCCTCTGAACAACAAAGGCACAGTAATCCCGGTATAATTTTTTTTTTTTTTACAACAATGAAAGTATGCCTCTGCAAACTCAGTATAATATGTGGAGATATTTCAAAGAATGCTTTCATGCTTTGAAGGGGCTCCCGAGTGGCGCAGCGGGCTAAGGAACTGCGTCTCGGTGCTTGAGGTGTCACTACAGACACCCTACTTTGATTCCAGGCTGGATCATAACTGGCCGTGATTGGGAGTCCCGCAGGGCGGCGACACAATTGGCCCAGTGTCGTCCGGGTTTGGCCGAGGTAGGCCGTCATTGAAAATAAGAATTTGTTCTTAACTGACTTGCCTAGTTAAATAAAGGTTAGAACCATATTCACTCCTCCGTCCCTTCCCTCATAGACACAAACACTAATGTGTATGTGGCATGTAGCTCCCTCAGACACAGCTGTGCTTGGTTCTGAGGCCAGGGTGTATGGCAGTGTTAGGGCAGTACCACCAGAGATATTTTAAGCTCTGATTCACTCCAGAATTTCAGTACGGACACGCTGAACAACAGTGACAGCCAGGCAGACAGTGACTAACATTAGCTATGGAATTGTTGCAGTTTATTGTATACAGTAGTTTGGCATCTAGAATCTACACCACAAACCCTGTCTGTCAGAGATGTGACATAACAAATTATACGAATATGACCAAGAGACTGTTAGGACGCTAAAGGCTACTTATGGTAAATACAGTCAACCTACTGTACTGCATCACACAGTAGACTGTCAGCCATGGTTATGACTGAAATACCAGTTTTATAACAAGATGCATTTGTTCAACGTTATTAGGAATAAAGCTAGAAGTAACCTAGAAACAAAGTTTAAGTATCAAAGGAACAGAGGTCAGAGATCATAGGCCAGTCAGAGAGGTGATGGGGGAGGGGCAGGGAGAGCCAAGATGGAGGGCCAATTACCAACCGTTACAGATCCACAAAACATTGTAGACTTGCTTAAATACAGTATATTAACACCACCATTGAATGTTGAGCTATATAGCTTGCTAAAAGTACAAGAGTGAATTTCAACCTTTTTGTCTTTTTTCATGGTCAAATGTATAACTTCATATATTTTTGTCTCTCTCTCTCTATCCTGGGCCAGTCCTGATTGACTACTGCAGCTGTGGCTGTGCTTCTCGCTATGGTCGGGCAGGCAGACACAGACAGACAGGCAGACCAGGGGAACCCAACCACACACAGAGGTGAGAGACGCTTGACTTTGGGAGGCATTACAAGTCCTTTCGATTTTCCTTTATAGTTTCTTGTCAGCAGATGAAGCCATACCACTGACCTTACCATGAGAAAACACCATAGAAGACATTTATGTTTTTGTGTCCATTTGCGTTGCGCTCACACACTTTCCTATAGACAGCACACACTCTCAAATGCGCTCTCGCACTCACAAACTCTTGTTTGATCATGTGGCACACACTCCTTTCTGCCCAAAACTAAACTAAATTGAAGGCTATGAGTCAGTAAGAGTTTGCACACACACACACACACACACACACACACACACACACACACACTCACCAGTGCTGCTTGTATTATCTTCCCCAGGAAGGTTCCCTACAGCTCCAGCTGTGGGTCAGATCACTCTATCCTTTAGCTCAGAAAAGAAGGGATGAAATGGAACAGAGGAGTAAAAGAGGACGAGAAGAAGGTATAAAAGCCAGACCAGCTGGCTTAGAGGAGAAACACCCAGAGACCTGGGTGACCGTGTTCGGCTCAAAGCTACCAACTGCACACTGAGAGGAAAGAGACATAACCAGCCCCCAGCAGCGCCCTCAGACACACACACACCCTGTGACCTCCCTCAGAGGCGTCATGCCCATAGTGGGCACAGGGGCACATGCCCCCTCAGATTTGTCCTTTAAAAAAAAATATATATATATATATATATATATATATATATTTTTTTTTAATGTGTTTCTCTGTAATAGTTTCTACTAGCCACCTAGCAATTTGGGCAGTAGGTAGCCTAGCGGTTAGAGTGTCTAGCCAATAACCAAAATGTCGCTAGTTTGAATACAACAAGGTGAAAAATCTGCCAATGTGCCCTTGAGCAAGGCACTCAACCCAAATTGTTCCAGGGTCACTGTTGATAATGGCTGACCCTGTCCGTGACCCCATTTTCTAAGGGTGTCTCAAGAGGAGTTGGGATATGCAAAAATGTCCAATTCCCACATGTGTATAATAGACACTTTTCATTATTATAATCATTTTATGAAGTTGGCTTTAGCTAGCCCAGATAGGTTCCCAATCTCCTAATCTCATTACTAGCTACCAAGAGATAATTTCATAATATCACTCAAGCTAGTAGCTAGTTTGTCTAACTATCTTAGCTGGCATGCCTGCTGGCAAGGTTGGTAGACTTCAGAAAAGCAAGCAATTAATAAGTGCATATAATAAGACTCCTTTCAATCTTTTACCCAGATTTGAGCGGAGATGCAGAGAAGCATATTTAGTTTCTTAACAACAACAGAAAAGCCACCAGTCAGGAGGATACAGACAGCCCAAGAGTTACGCTTAGACATGCAGAAAAATATAACTTTTTTTTTTACATATAATTAAGCCTAATGATTATGGCTCTAGGTTCAGGTGTTTGAAAAATGCAAACATTTTCAACGTAGTCGTCCTCACGTACTTTGTGCCCCTTAGATTTTGGGGTGCATGACGCCCCTGTCCTCCCCAGTGCGTTCTGGCTGGGTGTCTGAGGCCGAGGTTTAGTCACCTGTCTCTGTCATTCTGGGTATATTTAGCTGTGAGGTGTCACTAACACTGCCTGTGTGTGTGTGTGTGTGTGTGTGTGTGTGTTACTGACTCTCAGGCCTTTGTAGGCCTTGGCATAAAAGACCCCAGGATTACTGGTCTAAAGGCCTATGGCTCTTCCCATTACAGAGAAAGATGGTTGGAAGAGAGATAGAGACAGCCAGACAGAGAGAGAGAGATAGAGAGAGACAACCAGACAGAGAGAGAGAGAGAGAGAGAGAGAGAGAGAGATAGAGACATCCAGACAGAGAGAGAGAGAGAGAGAGAGAGATAGAGACAGCCAGACAGAGAGAGAGAGAGAGAGAGAGAGAGAGAGAGAGAGATAGAGAGAGACAGCCAGACAGAGAGAGAGAGAGAGAGAGAGAGACATCCACACAGAGAGAGAGAGAGAGAGAGAGAGAGACATCCACACAGAGAGAGAGAGAGAGAGAGAGAGATCAAACCTATGAACATGGCCCGGATTTCAACACACTGAGCATCTGCTAGGCCGGGGCTTAGTTTTAACCTGCTCACTTCTCTCAGATCACTACCGATGAAGGGAAGGAGAGAGAAGATGAAGCTACTAAATACACCTACAAGGTTCCTATAGGGTTAGTGTGACGATACAGTGGGTTCTTGACGACCAAGGATAATACGCAAACAAACGCACACAAACACAATGATAACAAATAGTGGGGCAGCACATTGGTCTCAGCTGTAGGAATCTCTATACGCATGAGAGCTCAGGTATAAACCTACTCTATAGCTGATGGGAAGTTACACCTTCACAAGTTTAATGGCTTCTCCACACTGTTGACTTTACTTGGCCACTACCTGCTGACTTGACAGATTCACCAGACACACACACACAGGCCCAGTCTGGAAGTGACCATATATTGTACTGCTCATATACAGTACAGTCCTGAGATGGTGAATGATTAGTTTGAGCCTTAATCTAAGCAGTCCTGAAGTCTGTCAGTCTGAGAGTTCAGCTCAGGTTCAGTTTGTTGTTATAGTAAAACATCAACACATTCAGGCCATTACTCTCAGTGGTGGAAAATACCCAATTGTCATACTTGAGTAAAAGTGAAGATACCTTCATAGAAAATGACTCAAAGTAAAAGTCACCCAGTGAAATACTACTTGCGTAATAGTCTAAAAGTATTTGGTTTTAAATATACTTAAGTATCAAAAGTCTAAATATTTCAAATTCCTTATATTAATTAAACCAGACGGCACGATTTAATTTTTGAATTTTTTATTTACGGATAGCCAGGGGCACACTCCAATACTCAGACATAATTTACAAACGTGTGTTTAGTGAGCCCGCCAGATCAGAGGCAGTAGGGATGACCAGGGATGTTCTCTTGATAAGTGCGTGAATTGAAACATTTTCATGTCCTGCTAACCATTCAAAATGTAACAAGTACTTTTGGGTGTCAGGGAAAATGTATGGAGTAAAAAGTACATTATTTTCTTTAGGAATGTAGTGAAGTCAAAGTTGTCAAAAACATGAATAGGAAAGATACCCCCCCAAAATACTTAAGTAGTACTTTAAAGTAGTTTTACTTATGTACTTTACACATCTGATTACTCTAACGAGTTAGCTGACAGACTTGTGTGGGTGGCTGTTTGCAGGTGTGTGCGTGCACTTACTAGACGGCCCCTGACAGACTGATGCCCCTGATCCACCATCCTCCAGGACGTGAAGAGCGGGAGAGAAGAGAGGGGAGATAGTCGGAAAGGATGAAGAGAGACGAGAGAACCGAGAGGGATATCTGAGGTGAGAGTATGGGTGTTATTGTGTGAGGGGCGGGCAGAGGAGAGGAAGGGGCTGGTCTCTCATCCAGTAATAATATTTTCTGGAGCTCTCTCCAAAACATCTGGTTCTCTTCAGACAAGCCTTATTGCTACTGACACTACTTATTTGTCTTTCACCCACACCTCTCCCACCTACATGCACATGTATACACAAGCACACACACGTGCACACTGCACTCACACACGAGTGTGTGCCCCCTGTCCCCTCTCAGTTGCTTTTGGCTGGAGAATTGTTTCCCATAGAGTTGCTGGTTCAAGCCTCGTTCCGGCTGTTCCCCCTAAATTGTTACGCCTCCTTCACAGACCGGATGGCACTTCATGTTCTTTTCCTATAGAAAACCCTTGTGTGGCTATTCAATGGGCCGTGTTATGTTTTAGTTATGAATGAAACGGTCAAACAAACTAGAACTGTAATAAACCTGCGATGTAGCAATGTTGTAGGTTTACTGGCAGAGTGTAAAGTAAAATCTCTCTCCTCTCCTGCTGTTTCCTGTCTTCCAAATCCCCTCTTTTACCCTCTGCTGTGGGGGGGCGTGACCAATGGCCACAGAAATCAGTAGTGCTTGTAATGGATTCATCCGTGAAGAATATCACTGTCAGTACATGCCATTATCCTTCCAGCAGTATACAAGCTGTAAAAGTTTAAAATGCCAGTTACCGAGACAATGGCAACTAACTAAATAGGTTTTAGTTCACTGGAGAATGCAGCTGGTCTGCCACAGGGATTATGGGCTATAGTTGTGTTGGGCTAGGCTGTGGGGCCCTGTAGGGTTGGGCTGGGACCAGCGGAGAGCCCTGTGCTACGTGTTTGGGTTGGGCTAGGACTGGGGCTTCGGTCCAGATATGAGATGATGTGGGGTAGAGGCTGAGGCTCCACTCCCCAGAAGATAGTGTTACCGTGAAAGCCATGAGCGAGTGGAAACTAATCTACCCTTACCAAGCTGCCGCGCATAGCTGACAGTCCATGCTACATCTGTGTGTGTGTGTGTGTGTTGTGTGTGTGTGTGTGTGCTTCACCAGCTGCTTGCGTCTCTTCCAGTCAATGGTGTTTAGAAAATATCTTGGAAAAAAAACAACCTTACTTATAAGTACAGCTCAATTCATGCAATCAAGCAGGGACACACACACCAAACACACGTCTAAGTGCAGGAGGGCATCTCAACAATGAGCGGGGCACCTTTGAAGTGTCGTTAGCTCTATCCTGGGTCAGTCATAACAACTGACTGGAACAACAGCCATCAAGGCCACGACAGGTGGATACACATGACAGGGCTATAGGCTGGGGCTATACGGGCCATTTTCCAGGACAAAGATTAGAAACCTATTCCTGGAATGAAACACTTTCGATGGAGATTCCAGAACTGGGCTTATATCTGTGAAATATCGTACAAAAACGTTGACTAGCTAGTTTTGAGACAGCTAAATTCTGGTCATTCTAAGGTGGAACTCTGGGTACCGGTATTCTACTGCAGAATTTGGGGTATTCTCCATCTCCTGTGGAATCCTGGCCATCCTCCTGCCGGGTCAGGCCAGGGGTCATGGTTCTCACCTGTACATTCCTGTAGTTGTGCAGATATGCAACTTGCTATAGCCACGTGTCATTATATGAATGAATGGATGGTACATTTTACAGTCCACCAATAGTTACTTCGATTTTTTTTAAACAGTAATGACCTAATATTGGTGTAATAAATAGGCGTTGGTTTCTTTTAGATTAATTGACACAAGTCCAGCTTCACTACTGTATGTGGCACTTGGTACCAGGTACAGTGCCTTGCGAAAGTATTCGGCCCCCTTGAACTTTGCGACCTTTTGCCACATTTCAGGCTTCAAACATAAAGATATAAAACTGTATTTTTTTGTGAAGAATCAACAACAAGTGGGACACAATCATGAAGTGGAACGACATTTATTGGATATTTCAAACTTTTTGAACAAATCAAAAACTGAAAAATTGGGCGTGCAAAAATATTCAGCCCCTTTACTTTCAGTGCAGCAAACTCTCTCCAGAAGTTCAGTGAGGATCTCTGAATGATCCAATGTTGACCTAAATGACTAATGATGATAAATACAATCCACCTGTGTGTAATCAAGTCTCCGTATAAATGCACCTGCACTGTGATAGTCTCAGAGGTCCGTTAAAAGCGCAGAGAGCATCATGAAGAACAAGGAACACACCAGGCAGGTCCGAGATACTGTTGTGAAGAAGTTTAAAGCCGGATTTGGATACAAAAAGATTTCCCAAGCTTTAAACATCCCAAGGAGCACTGTGCAAGCGATAATATTGAAATGGAAGGAGTATCAGACCACTGCAAATCTACCAAGACCTGGCCGTCCCTCTAAACTTTCAGCTCATACAAGGAGAAGACTGATCAGAGATGCAGCCAAGAGGCCCATGATCACTCTGGATGAACTGCAGAGATCTACAGCTGAGGTGGGAGACTCTGTCCATAGGACAACAATCAGTCGTATATTGCACAAATCTGGCCTTTATGGAAGAGTGGCAAGAAGAAAGCCATTTCTTAAAGATATCCATAAAAAGTGTTGTTTAAAGTTTGCCACAAGCCACCTGGGAGACACACCAAACATGTAGAAGAAGGTGCTCTGGTCAGATGAAACCAAAATTGAACTTTTTGGCAACAATGCAAAACGTTATGTTTGGCGTAAAAGCAACACAGCTGAACACACCATCCCCACTGTCAAACATGGTGGTGGCAGCATCATGGTTTGGGCCTGCTTTTCTTCAGCAGGGACAGGGAAAATGGTTAAAATTGATGGGAAGATGGATGGAGCCAAATACAGGACCATTCTGGAAGAAAACCTGATGGAGTCTGCAAAAGACCTGAGACTGGGACGGAGATTTGTCTTCCAACAAGACAATGATCCAAAACATAAAGCAAAATCTACAATGGAATGGTTCAAAAATAAACATATCCAGGTGTTAGAATGGCCAAGTCAAAGTCCAGACCTGAATCCAATCGAGAATCTGTGGAAAGAACTGAAAACTGCTGTTCACAAATGCTCTCCATCCAACCTCACTGAGCTCGAGCTGTTTTGCAAGGAGGAATGGGAAAAAAATTTAGTCTCTCGATGTGCAAAACTGATAGAGACATACCCCAAGCGACTTACAGCTGTAATCGCAGCAAAAGGTGGCGCTACAATGTATTAACTTAAGGGGGCTGAATAATTTAGCACGCCCAATTTTTCAGTTTTTGATTTGTTAAAAAAGTTTGAAATATCCAATAAATGTCGTTCCACTTCATGATTGTGTCCCACTTGTTGTTGATTCTTCACAAAAAAATACAGTTTCATATCTTTATGTTTGAAGCCTGAAATGTGGCAAAAGGTCGCAAAGTTCAAGGGGGCCGAATACTTTCGCAAGGCACTGTAAGTACCAATTGTGTTGAAATTGTTCTAGGTAAATACCAGAACGTTTCTAGAGATTTGCCAAGTAAATACAAAGTACCAGCTTAAACTGGGCTTTAAAATAAAGTGTTACTGAATTAATTTAAAAAAAGGTATAAGCATTACATGAATTCCTCTTGCATATCAAGTTTTCAAGTGTGTGTGTGTGTGTGTGTGTGTGTGTGTCGCTCGGACACCTAAGGCTAGGGGAAGGGGAAGTCCAGGCTAGTACCATGCATTCACACTGATCCATCAGACTCCCAGTCCAAAAGCATAAGGAGAGCCACAGGTCAAGCTGTCTGACCTATCCTAACGCTGGCCCGAGGGGAGGGGAGTGACCGTAAACAGTTCCCAGGTGTCGGAGGTTAAGTGTTGTCACATGGCCCGCACAGCCCACCTAATGACTGACAGGTGTCGAACTTTGACCCATGTTACCATGGAAACAAGGTGTTTAAGCCACATCACGGACATGAGCATCACTTCTCGTAAGAACAAAACACAAATAGGGCAAATTGTCTGTTTTAAAGAGAGATGTGGGGTTTTGCTCTCTAAAAAGTCTATAATTGGGGCATTTGGGAAAATGAGAACAATGTGATATTGTGCTATAGAGAGTACAGTCTATCACCAACTATACTTTACAGCTGTGGTGATGGGATATACCTGTAGCTAAAGGCTTTCTCAGTCCAAAGGGTGTTGAGGGGCATGTGAGGGAGGGGAGATAGGGTGACTATCCCCCTATTCTCATCCTAACCACCCCTATTGATTGTCTGTCATCACCGTAAAGGTATCTGGTATAGATCCCTGCACGGCAGCGAGTGTATTAGTCATTTAGCAGCCACTCTTGTCCAGAGCAACTTACGGTCCGGGCATTCAACTAAAGCACAGTAAAATCATAACCACAACCCGAGGTTCTGGACGTGTCCATTCTCCCAATCAGTAATAGTGTAACTGCCAGTCACTGGGTAGAGCAGAGGGGCAATATGACATATTTTTAGAGTTCTCATCAACTCCGATAATTACCAGCAGGACAAAGGAGTGAGGGGGTAGTTGGGAGGGTAGGGTGGAGGGGGTCGAGGGGGTTGTAGGGGGAGCGTTAAATGCCCCCCTGCATTGGCACATGCTCAGCTGTTGGATAAGGGCAAACTGTCCGGACAGAGCCACTCAGAAGCACACACACACACACAAAGACTCCAGAAATAAACTACCCCAGCAACTCCCCAGTTACAGCCTCGCCATCTCCCCCCTGTGGGTTACACAGACAAACACACACACACCCACACACACACCACTGGCATTAGAAACCTCAAACCCTCCAATTACAGGGAGGAAACTCCCAAAATCGTCTACCCTGTCATCATCTGATTGGCTAGGTTTATTACCTAAGCAAACTGAGACTAACTATGGGACTGAAACCAAAAGTAAATCACAAACTTTTAATCTAAATCAGCCTGCCTGGAGTTTTGGCTGAAACCAAAATATGAGGAAGCATTGTGGTGTCAGCCTGAGTTGATTTGAACTCTCAGTGTAATGTATTTATTGTGCAGGGGCGTAGGCATGGGGGGCACAGGCCCACCCACTAGGGAGTCAGGCAAAAATCACATTTCTGCAGCCCCCACCCCACCAACAAATGTCTGGCTATGCCCCAGATATTGTGAACTTCTTTCAGTGGAGGCTTCTCAGAGGAAGAAGGGGAGGACCATCAACCTCAGTGAATTTCATAAAAATATATTTTTTTAAATATTTAAAAAGTTGTACTTTTTAGATAAAACTGAACAAAATATAATCACGTCACTAAATAATTGATTAAAACACTATTTTGCAATGAAGCTCTACAGTAGCCTCAACAGCACTCTGTATGGTAGCACCACGGTGTGGCCGAAGGGCAGCTAGCTTCCATCCTCCTCTGGGTACATGGACTTCAATACAAAACATAGGAGGATCATGGTTCTCACCCCCTTCCATAGACGTACACAGTAATTATGACAACTTCCGGAGGATGTTCTCCAACCTATCAGAGCTCTTGCAGCTAGCTAGCACTGCAGTGCATAAAATGTGGTGAATAGTTGACTCAAAGAGAGAGAAAGACAATAGTTGAACTGTTTTGAACAAATAATTTTCTTCCAAAATGAAGGAGAAGCAAGAGAGAGATAGCATTTCTTTTTCAGTTTCACTTAATTAGCCAGAAATTGCAGCTAGCTAGTTTAGCCTACTCAAACAGAAGTATGCTATGTTAGCTGGCTATGACTATCCAGCGCAACACTAGAACTATTCCAAGTCAAGGTACGCTTTTGATTTGACTAATTTATTGCCACTGGGGACCGCCGGTGTAAGTGTAACCAATGTGAAATGGCTAACTAGTTAGCGAGGTCACTTGCTCTGCGACCTTGAAGTAGTTGTTCCCCTTGCTCTGCAAGGGCCGCGGCTTTTGTGGAGCGATGATTAACGATGCTTCGTGGGAGGCAGTTGTTGACGTGTGCAGAGAGAGGGTCCCTGGTTCGAGCCCAAGTAGGGGCAAGGAGAGGGACGCAAGCGAAACTGTTACATTGATGCTGTTGATCCGGGTCATGACACCAGTGATAGCAGATGTTAATCGTACTCTCCTTGCATTGTGTTTTGTCCAAATAAATCACCCCAGCCAGTGGTCCCAGTTGAGCATTATTTATAATCTGTTGTTAAATAGAGAACAGCACGTTAGTTGTGCAGGGCTTAATGATGTTGATGGCTGTCGATGGTAAAATCCCATGCATCACATTTTCATACTGGGCATAAACAAAATACAAAAATACAATACAAAATATAACATGTGTAAATACGTGTTGTTAAATAGTAAACAGCTCGTTAGTTGTGCAGGGCTTAATGATGTCGATGGCTGTCGATGGTAAAATATGTAGCATGAAAACAACTGTGTTAGCAGTGAGCTTATGTGACCATTACATTGGTGCATGCTAGCTAACACACTTATATACAATAAGAATGCTTGAACATTAAATAGACCTTTCTTTAGAGGCAAGTGGAAACAAAACCAACCCTGTTACATTAACTGCTTACTGACTGGAAACAGAAAGGGGGATACCTAGTCAGTTGTACAACTGAATGCATTCAACTGAAATGTGGACTGCACACTGTAACGCTGAATGATTGTAGTGGGTTTACTAACACGTTAGTTTTATTAGCTATGTTGACTAAGACATTACTTTAGTGAATATGGTGACAACGATGTAGGCTGTGTGTAGTGGTTATGATATGGTTTGGCTTGGAAAAGGTTTGTAAACTTTCATTCACAGGCTAGGTTGTAGCAACCTCATGATGGGTATAGGGACAATTTGAGCATCATGCCTGGAATATGAATGAAAGTCATCCAATATGCTGTAACAGAAATAAGGCCAGGCTCATGAACAACGCTCCATCATCTTAAACGCCACGGACTTCTTTACTGTGTATCAGTTCTCTAACATGGCTTCCTTTCAAGTTCAGGTTTATTAGTATAACTCATCTTTACATAACAGGTATGATATATGATGTTACAGCGGTTCTGGCCTCACTTACCATAGACACACAGCAGTCGAGTGAGAAGTCCATTTTTCAATGTTTTGTTTAACCTTTCATTTATCAGGTAGTCATACTGAGACCAAGGTATATTTTACAGATGAGCCCTGAATGCCAGACATTACTGAATGCCAGACATTACGGAAAATACACACACAATATAAATAGAAAATGCAAGCAGAAAGAAAAACAGTCATGAAATAAAAACACATTCATCAGTAAAAAAGGTCCTCAATCAGCTTTCTGAATTGCCTTAGAGGCACCACAACATCACATTTAAGAACATGTTGAAGGTTGTTCCACAAATAAGCTGCAAGAAAGCTAAAAGCTTATTTACCTAACTCCGTTCGAGACCAAAGGAATTTCCAGTTAGCCATCCCTGAGACTGGGTGTGGTGTTGTAACTCATGTGTCAATCTCTGGTCCAATGTAAGTGTTTGAGATATTACAACACTTCCCTCTAGTGGTTAAAAGGCAGAACGACAGACAGTCACACTGACAGACAGACCAAACCATTGTTTTTGTACATTTAACCTTTAACTAACTAGGCAAGTCAGTTAAGAACATATTCTTATTTACAATGACGGCCTACCATAGGCGACGCTGGGCCAATTGTGCACTGCCCTATGGGACTCCCAATCATGGCCAGATGTGATGCAGCCTGGATTCGATCCAGGTACTGCAGTGAGACCTCGCACTGAGATGCAGTGTCTTAGTTGTTGCATCATTGTGAAGTCGGCACCAAGGTTATTATAGCAAACGAAAACTGAAACAAATCAGAAAAAAACTATTTCAAAAACTGAAATAAAATAATTAAGAACCCTGTTACCAGTCCCTCAGGCATTTTGCCTTTTTGAAAAACCTGTAAAAACGGTGGCAAGCATCCACACAAGAGAAAAGTTTATCATTCTACAGTAGCCTACACCTGTCAGTCAACTGATCAACGCATCCTATGCACTGTAGCCCTATTAATAAGGTGGTAACACAGACCATTCAGTGGTTCAGCCATAGCCACACAGGGCGCAGTACGAAAAAGGATGTAAATGTATGCCCTCACTAATACAAGTTACTCTGGAAAGAACTGAAAACTGCTGTTCACAAATGCTCTCCATCCAACCTCACTGAGCTCGAGCTGTTTTGCAAGGAGGAATGGGAAAGAATGTCAGTCTCTCGATGTGCAAAACTGATAGAGACATACCCCAAGCGATTTACAGCTGTAATCGCAGCAAAAGGTGGCGCTACAAAGTATTAACTTAAGGGGGCTGAATAATTTTGCACGCCCAATTTTTCAGTTTTTGATTTGTTAAAAAAGTTTGAAATATCCAATAAATGTCGTTCCACTTCATGATTGTGTCCCACTTGTTGTTGATTCTTCACAAAAAAATACAGTTTTATATCTTTATGTTTGAAGCCTGAAATGTGGCAAAAGGTCGCAAAGTTCAAGGGGGCCGAATACTTTCGCAAGGCACTGTATATATGTGATGTGAGTAATGTAAAACAAGTAAACCTTATTAAAAGTGGTATTGCTTAAAGTGACTAGTGATCCATTTATTAAAGTGTCCAGTGATTGGGTCTCAATGTAGGCAGCAGCCTCTCTGAGTTAGTGACTCCTGTTTAACAGTCTGATGGCCTTGAGATAGAGGCTGTTTTTCAATCTCTCGAACCCAGCTTTGTTCCCCCTGTACTGACCTCGCCTTCTGGATGATAGCGGTGTGAACAGGCAGTGGCTCGGGTGATTGTTGTCCTTGATCTTTTTGGCCTTCCTGTGACATCGGGTGCTGGAGGGCAGGTAGCTTGCCCCTGGTGATGCGTTGTGCAGACCGCACCACCCACACAGACCATGTGTGGCTTGTCACCCAAAACCCTGACAAACTTTTACAGATGCACAATTGAGAGCTTCCTGTCGGGCTTCCTGTATCACCGCCTGGTACATCAACTGCACCGCCCAGAACCGTTCTGGGTGACAAGCCACATTTCTTTAGCCTCCTGAGGTTGAAGAGGCTCTGTTGCACCTTCTTCACCACACGGTCTGTGTCGGTGGACCATTTCAGTTTGTCTGCGATGTGTATGCCGAGGAACTTAAAACTTTCCACTGCTGTCCCTTCGATGTGGATAGGGGGGGGAGAGACTCAAGTTACAAACGCTGGTAAACACACATTTAGTTTAGATGTTTTCACAAAAGTATTGCACTGGGCCTTTACTATTCCTGTATGAGCGGACCGATATAAACGTCTTCAGCGCAGGCAATATTTTTTTTTGCATCCCGCCAAAAAACTCCATTATTTGATTATATCACATTTTATTAGTCACATGCGCTAAAAACAACAGGTGTTGACCTTACAGTGAAATGCTTACTTACGAGCCCCTAACCAACAATGCAGTTGCAAAAATAAGAAATAAAAGTAATTAAAGAGCAGCAGTAAAATAACAATAGCGAGATTACATACAGGTGGGTACCAGTACAGAGTCATTGTGCGGGGGCACCAGTTTGTTAATAAGGTAATAAGTACATGTGGATAGAGTTAATAAAAGTGACTATTTATAGATGAAAACAGAGAGTAGCAGCGGTGTAAAATAGGGGGAGGGGCAATGCAAATAGTCTGGGTAGCCATTTGATTAGATGTTCAGAAGACTTGTGGCTTGGGGGTAGAAGCTGTTTAGAAGCCTCTTGGACCTAGATTTGGCGCTCCGGTACCACTTTCCATGCGGTAGCAGAGAGAACAGTCTATGACTAGGGTGGCTGGAGTCTGACCATTTTTAGAACCTTCCTCTGACACCGCCTGGTATAGAGGTCCTGGATGGCAGGGAGCTTGGCCCTAGTGATATACTGGGCCGTTCGCACTACCGTCTGTACCGTCTCTACCTAGGAAGAAACCAAGAAGGGAACCAGGCTATGTGGGGTGGCCAGTCCTCTTCTGGCTGTGCCGGGTGGAGATTATAACAGAAATGGCCAAGATGTTAAAATGTTCATAAATGACCAGCATGGTCAAATAATAATAATCACAGGCAGAACAGTTGAAACTGGAGCAGGCAGCAGCACGGCCAGGTGGACTGGGGACAGCAAGGAGTCATCATGTCAGGTAGTCCTGAGGCATGGTCCTAGGGCTCAGGTCCTCCGAGAGAGAGAGAGAATTAGAGAGAGCATACTTAAATTCACACAGGACACCGGATAGGACAGGAGAAGTACTCCAGATAACAAACTGACCCTAGCCCCCCGACACATAAACTACTGCAGCATAAATACTGGAGGCTGAGACAGGAGGGGTCAGGAGACACTGTGGCCCCATCTGATGACACCCCCGGACAGGGCCAAACAGGAAGGATATAACCCCACCCACTTTGCCAAAGCACAGCCCCCACACCACTAGAGGGATATCTTCAACCACCAACTTACCATCCTGAGACAAGGCTGAGTATAGCCCACAAAGATCTCTGCCACGGCACAACCCAAGGGGGGGCGCCAACCCAGACAGGAAGATCACATCGGTGACTCAACCCACTCAAGTGACACACCCCTCCTAGGGATGGTATGAAAGAGCCCTAGTAAGCCAGTGACTCAGCCCCTGTAATAGGGTTAGAGGCAGAGAATCCGAGTGGAAAGAGAGGAACCGGCCAGGCAGAGACATCAAGGGCGGTTCGTTGCTCCAGAGCCTTTCCTTTCACCTTCACACTCCTGGGCCAGACTACACTCAATCATATGACCCACTGAAGAGATGAGTCTTCAGTAAAGACTTAAAGTTTGAGACCGAGTTTGCGTCTCTCATATGGGTAGGCAGACCATTCCATAAAAATTGAGCTCTATATGAGAAAGCCCTGCCTCCAGCTGTTAGCTTAGAAATTCCAGGGACAATTAGGAGGCCTGCGTCTTGTGACCGCAGCGTACGTGTAGGTATGTACGGCAGGACCAAATCAGAGAGATCGGTAGGAGCAAGCCCATGTAATGCTTTGTAGGTTAGCAGTAAAACCTTGAAATCAGCCCTTGCTTTGACAGGAAGCCAGTGTATGGAGGCTAGCAATGGAGTAATATGATCAAATTTTGGGGTTCTAGTCAGGATTCTAGCAGCCGTATTTAGCACTAACTAAAGTTTATTTAGTGCTTTATCCGGGTAGCCGAAAAGTAGAGCATTGCACCAATTGTACCAGGCAGTGATGCAACCAGTAAGGATGCTCACGATGGTGCAGCTGTAGAACCTTTTGAGGATCTGAGGACCCATGACAATTATTTTCAGTCTCCTAAGGGGGAATAGGTTTTGTCGTGCCCTCTTCACGACAGTCTTGGTGTGCTTGGACCATGTTAGTTTGTTGGCGATGTGGACACCAAGGAACTTGAAGCTCTCAACCTGCTCCACTACAGCCCCGTCGATGAGAATGGGGGCATGCTCTGTCCTCTTTTTCCTGTAGTCCACTATCATCGTCTTGATCACGTTGAGGGAGAGGTTGTTGTCCTTGCACCACACGGCCAGTCCCCTCCTGTACTCCCTGTAAGCTGTCTCGTTGTTGTCGGTGATCAGGCCTACCAATGTTGTGTCATCAGCAAACTTAATGATGGTGTTGGAGTCGTGCCTGGACGTGCAGTCATGAGTGAACAGGGAGTACAGGAGGGGACTGAGTATGCACCCGAGGATCAGCGTGGCGGATGTGTTGTTACCTACCCTTACCACCTGGGGGCGGCCTGTCAGGAAGTCCAGTATCCAGTTGCAGAGGGAGGTGTTTAGTCCCATGGTCCTTAGCTTATTCATGAGCTTTGAGGGCACTATGGTGTTGAACGCTGAGCTATAGTCAAATAATAGCATTCTCACATAGGTGTTCCTTTTGTTCAGGTGGGAAAGGGCAGTGTGGAGTGCAATAAAGATTGCATCATCTGTGGATCTGTTGGGTGGTATGCAAATTGGAGTGGGACTAGGGTTTCTGGGATAATGGTGTTGATGTGAGCCATGACCAGCCTTTCAAAGCACTTCATGGCTACAGTCGTGAGTGCTAAAGACGGTAGTCATTTAGGCAGGTTACCTTAGTGCCTGTGCCCAAGAACACTATGGTGGTCTGCTTAAAATATGTTGGTATTACAGACTGAAAGGGAGAGGTTAAAAATGTCAGTGAAGACACTTGCCAGTTGGGTCAGCGCATGCTCGCAGTACACGTCCTGGTAATCCGTCTGGCCCTGTGAACCTGTTTAAAAAGGTATTTTTCACATCGGCTGCAGAGAGCGTGATCACACAGTCTTCTGGAACAGCTGGTGCTCTCATGCATGTTTCAGTGCTATTTGCCTCGAAGCGAGCATAGAAGTTGTTTAGCTCATCTGGTAGGCTCATGTCACTGGGCAGCTCTCGGTTGCGCTTCCCTTTGTAGTCTGTAATGGTTTGCAAGCCCTGCCACGTCAGACGAGCGTCAGAGTCAGTGTAGTACAATTCGATCTTAGTCCTATATTGACGCTTTGCCTGTTTGATGGTTCATCGGAGGACATAGCAGGCTTCCGGGTTTGAGTCCCGTTCCTTGAAAGCGGCAGCTCTAGCTTTTAGCTCGATGCAGATGTTGCCTGTAATCCATGGCTTATGGTTGGGGTATGTACCTACGGTCACTGTGGGGACGACATCATCGATGCACTGATTGATGAAGCCAATGACTGTGGTGTACTCCTCAATGCCATCAGAGGAATCCCGGAACATATTCCAGTCTGTGCTAGTAAAACAGTCCCGTAGGCCTCTATTTTTAGACAATAACAATATTCTACTGTGGTTGCAACACAGTACAACGAGGAATGTATTACTGTTATCAGGTGAATACACAATTATTAGGTAGGGCTGGGATGTAGGCAATTTTTTTATTAGGATCCCCATTAGCTGTAGCAATTGCAGCAGCTAGTCTTCCTGGGGTCCACACAAAAAAAATGACATGAAAAGGAACATTAATAGACAAGAACAGCTTAAGGACAGAACTACATGCATTTAAAACGTCACACATGGCTGGCGGGTTAAGTCTGTGTGTACATTGACTATGCAAACCATTTGGAATTTTCAACACAGTAATGCTTCTTCTAAAAACAAAATGTGATGCAGTCAGTCTCTCCTTTACTTATGGGCAAGAGACTGGCATACATAATATTGATTATATCCCTCCGATTACAGTGAAGAGAAAAACCACTCAAACATCCCGTTTAGAATGTTTCATGCCAAAATAACTGCATCAAATGTTCTGTCACATGTGCCAAATACAACTGGTGTCTTTACTGTGAAATGCTTGCTTATGAGCCCTTGGTAACCATGCAATAACACAAAACAGTAACACAAAATAGCAACACAAGAGGAATAAAATAAAATACAATAATGAAGCTATATACAGGGAGTACCATACAAGCTAGGCTTGATTAGGCAACCATTTGGATCAATTATGGGTCTATTCTAGACAGTTTACAAAGGTCCAGAAAGGTACATTAGCAGGCTACTCATATGGTATATTTTGATCGATCTCGCTCCCTTTCTCCTTCTTCCACTCTCCCTCCTTCCCAATTCCCAGCCAGGGGCCTATTCATTACTGAAACCATTTACCATTTATAACAAAACCAAGGAAAAAGAGAGTTTCTATTGGACAAATTCAGGTCCCTCACCGTTTTGTTCCGTTTGCTTCTGGTTAAGAAATGTTTTGCAAATTAATTGACATAATGAATACCCTCCAGTTCTTTAGTTTTTTGTATTTTATGTTCAGCAAGCAAGAGCAGGCTCTGGTAGTAAATAAAATGCTAGAAATAAGTGTAGAACAAGCTACTGTAGGCCTAGTCTAGCTTTTCTTGGGACTCCAAGAGCTAAAGATAAATTATTAGTAATAATACTGCAGTGAATAGCCTAGTCCTCACCAATCAATAGCAGCTTCAACACCTGATTTAATCCATTCATTCTTTTCCATTGAACTTTTCTTGACTTTCATCAGACAGAGACTACAAAGAAACCCTTACATAATTTTGAAGATAACTATTTTCATGAGCTGTGGTCCTTGCATAGTTGTGCGACAGCATACTTGTTGTGATAAACCAGAGTTGTTTGGTGTTTTGAAGACAACTGGAAACTCGAAGGTCAAATCATGACATCAGTGATCAGAAAGCAAGATGCTGGAGTTTGAGTTCGAAACGATCCCCCCCCCCTCAGACAAATACTGATTACATGACCCTCCCCTGGACTAAATTAAGACATACTAAACCCTTCCCTTCCCTAACTGAACTTACATCCGGGTAACAATTGTTCAAATTTCGACCGCTATTTCACAAAACCTAGAGTCTTAAATTATATCAAACAATGTAACCAACACAGAAGTCTCCTAAATTAAATTGAGGTCATCTCAATGACGCTTTCACATCATTTAAGTGTAATGATTATTCTAATTATGTGGATAGTCTAGTGAAAATTTTGTTAAAGGAGAAAATTCTAAATAATTGAATTACTGCATACTATGTAGTAGTAGCCTAGCTTGCTGTAGGATATTTGGAATATGAAACAAGGGAACAGCAAATATGTAGTCCCCCACGAATGATGCAAGACACATCATTCACCCAAATTTTACTGAATTGTAATTGGATGCATTTTACCGCCTTATCATACTGTGCTATGATAAACATGTGCCCGTTATAGCGCCACCATGTGGTTGATATGAATGTTCTCGCATATGTTGAGTCTTGAAAGTGTTAGCAACGTGTACCAAATTGTGCTACTATACGAATATCCTCGACTTATTTATATGCGTCGATGTGCCAGACCAGGCCCACGTAAATGTTTATGGTCAATAGCGGCCACGTTGTGTTATGTACTAGTCTGGAAAATATTGCGTTGAGACCTTTATCCATAGACGCCACATATTAAGTTTCACGCAGATCGGTCATTCGGTGACAGAAGAGTAGCATCACTTTTTCCAGAGTAATTTAATAAATGCTGGATATCTATGGCAAGATGCATCATTCGCCCAAGTTCAGTCAAAAATCGGGCTAGTGCTGTCAGATATTGCAGGCGATTAACTTACGAAGAGATCAACAGTCCCCTCCCCGATTTCATCGTGGGGGACACCAACTGAACTAGGCCTATATGAGCTTGTTTCTCCGTCCCTGAACGAACCCATCAAGTTAGGTGTGACTACTAAACTACCATTCATTCAACATGCCTCGTCAATGGTGAACTGACTATTATCACATCAGCAGCAGCCTACTGTCGACACAAAGCTATATCAAGGGGGCAGATCAAGAACTGATTAACACAGGCCGACTAATCTTAAAAACCGTCTACAATAACTTTCTGTGAAGGACGGTATTAGCAGAGCAGCTCTCTGTGCCATGTCGGCTTCCATCCACGCAGCGACGATCACTGAACTACTGCACGTTTCCTTGCTTGTCAATGCGCTCGCGCTTACTACTACTGCGGAAATCAAGAACATTTCGATTTAGAGCAATAAAGAAATGGAATAAATTAACTGAGAAAACTAGAAACCTTTCAATATATAAGTTTAAACATGATTTAAAAACAATTTAAATATAGTATATAGAAATGTTGTGGGACTATAGTAGATGAAGAATCAATGTTTTTTTAGATTGAGTATTTATTGGGTCATTATGTATGTTTGTAATAGTGTGTTATATGTGAAAGTGTGTTTGTATTATAAATTGTATTTTAATGTTAAGGACTCTTGGAAGATTAGTCCAAATGGGGACTAAAAGAGATCCTAATAAAATTTAAATCAAATCATGTGCAGGCAGGAAAGTGCTCTCGCTTAGTTGACTAAACGCTGTAGCTAACTACCTTTGTCGTAATGACGCCATAACCAGGGTTAGAGTTTTAGTGAGGTCCGGAAGGGGGTGGGGGGGTAATTGAAGTTACTTTACTGCATTTCTATACAATAAAATAAAAACTTTTAACATGCCGTTTGGAGAACAGTAAAAAACAAGAATAAAAATACCCCTGACATTATTACCTAAGCTACTGTAAATTCATTCACCTCAGCTGATCTACAAACAGATAGCCTATTAGCTATACAATTGTAACAATATACCCCGAAAGTGGGAAAATGTGAGATGATTCACACTGACATGTAGCATCAACAATGACACGAAAACGTGATATCTGTTCAACTGTATTGTTTTGCATTTTTATTTCAGGATTAACGTAAGGCCTATATGGAAGATGTTCATATTGAAACATATCTTTCTTAAATTCCTAACTCGTTCGATAAGATTAGTACCACTTTTCTCAGGGGACCCCACATGGGTCCCTGACCCCAAGTTTGGGACCTTAAGATGTTGCTACGGCATGAAATCCTATAAAGAGATTTATTTCCTAGCATCCCCGCTCTCTGCTTGCTTCCTCTTTCTCTCCAACTCCTCCGCTTCCTCCTGCATGCATTGCAGCCTGCCCTCACCACTGTCTTTCTCGGTAGCCTACTCAAGTGTATTTTTAGCTCCTGCTGAGGTAGGCTCAGTTTAATGTCATCTAGTAGTTCGTCTCAGGCCTTCGGCCTATGGCGCGAGAGGGCGGAGTAGGCCGAATGTGCTGCAAAAGACAAATCCGGGGGATAACAAGCCACTGTTCATGATTCCGCTCGTTCGCAGAGGTAGGCGCAAATATGTTTTAGTCAGATCAATAATAGTGTTCTGAGCTTTGATCAATGCTTGGAGCAATATTTAGATGTTGACCCGTAATTTATTTTTTGGTGTACAAAATATATAGATTGTGTTGAATTTGATCATACAATTTTTTTTTATGTCTTATTGGCTACGTGAGGTTAATTTGATCGAATATACGTTTTGTAACGCTTAAAGAGTTCACTTATATACAGTGCATTCGGAAAGTAAACAGACCCCTTGAGCTTTTCCAGTTACGTTACAGCCTTATTCTAAAATTGATTAAATTCTGTTTTTCCCTCAAATCTACACACACACACTACCATATAATTACAAAGCCAAAACAGATTTAGATTTTTTATAAATGTGCAAAAATGTCAAACACTGAAATATCAAATTTACATAAGTATTCAGATCCTTTACTCAGTACTTTGTTGAAGCATCTTTGGCAGCGTTTACAGCCTTGAGTCTTCTTGTGTATGACTCTACAAGCTTGGCACACCTGTATTTGGATAGTTTCTCCCAATCTTCTCTGCAGATCCTCTCATGCTCTGTCAGGTTGGATGGGGAGGGTCGCTGCACAGCTATTTTCAGGTCTCTCCAGAGATGTTCGATTGGGTTCAAGTCCGGGCTTTGGCTGAGTTACTCAAGGTCATTGAGACTTGTCCTAAAGCCACTCCTGCATTGTCTTCGCTGTTTGCTTAGGGTCTGTAATATTCATATATGTAAACATACTGAATTGCAATTGGATGCATTTTACCGCCATATCATACTGTGCTATGATTGGTTAAGACCACCCAAATGGTTAGGTCATTGGCAGTTTGATCCTGTTTAGCGATCTGTGAACATGCCAGTTATAGCTAACTAATAAAGAGCTAAGTTAAGAAATATCCTCTAGTACTGCATTTTATTATTTTGTGCAAAACAAGACATGGTGTCAGAGTAAAAGGTCTTAAAATATGGATTTTTCTGGAGTTCCTTCACCTCAAATGGACTGGGAGTCTACAAACTTACCCGATGTATGGCATAAGTACAAACCACATGTGGAGCTAATGTTCTGGATCGGTGAAAAAGGGAGAGATATTTACAACACATGGACACTTACCGAGGCTGAATCAAAGGTACTGAAAACAAACTACGATTGTTTTGAAACATATGTTGTGCCGAAGACCAATACGATTTTCGCTAGGTACAAATTCCATGAGAAAGTACAGGGAGCTAGCGAGTCTTTTGAACAGTTTGTGACAGAGCTGCATCTGCTTGTGAAAGACTGTGATTATGCAAACAAGGATGAGATGGTCAGGGACCGTATTGTATTTGGAATACACTCACCGCGAGTGAGAGAGAAACTTATGAATGTTGGGTCTGAGGTAACGCTGGATAAAGCTATCGACATAGCCAGATCTCACGAACTAGCACAGGCTCAGATGAAAACCATTTTGAGTGGCAGCACGAGCACATCACGTGTGCAAGCAGTGTACGCAGTCAGGTAGACATCAAAGCACACGTTTTAGAACGGAGAGAGACATAACTCAAAAACAGAGCGACAGACTCAAAACATGTGGATACAAAATGCATGGCGAACAAGGAAATTGCCCAGCTAAAGGCAAACAATGTACTAAATGTGGAAAATGGAATCACTTTACAAAAGTGTGCAGAGCTTGCTGTAGAAAAACAGTACACACAGTGAGTGAAGATGAAATGTCAATCAAAGAGTCAAACGCTGATGAACTGTTTGATTCAGTGACACAGAAAAGTCAAATATCAGAGACAGAGCAAGCCTTTGCTGACATTGACATAGGAACACAAGGCACAAAGCTAAAGTTCAAACTAGACACAGGTGCACAAGTAAACATTATTCCTCTGAATAAGTACCACAGCTTGAAATCTGAGTGCCAGCTACAGCCCACCACATGCAGACTGACTGGTTATGGTGAACAGCTCCCAGTAAAAGGCACATGCACTTTCAAATGCAAGGAAAGTGACATGATGTTGGACTTTTAGGTTGTTGACACTAGAGCACCTGCAGTGCTAGGTCTTAAAGCATGTTTAGAAATGGACCTCATCAAGCTAGTTTAATCAGTGACAGTACCAGTAGAGACAGACAATGTACTGGAGGAGTTTGCTGATGTTTTTACAGGAATAGGATTATTCCCAGGAAAATGTACCATTCACCTTGACCCAGACGCAACCCCTGTGGTCTACCCACCGAGAAAGATTCCCCTTGCTCTCCGTGCCCGTCTGAAGAAAGAGTTGGAGAGCATGGAGCAATCTGACATAGTCACCAAGGTTACAGAACCGACTGACTGGGTAAACGCGTTAGTGGTGGTGGAGAAACCACGCACAGGCAAGCTCCGAGTATGTCTCAACCCAAGAGACTTGAACAAGGCTATCAAACGCCCCCATTACCCTTTACCAACGCTAGATGGCATCACACACAAGCTAGCGGGAGCACACTACTTCCGTGCCATGGACGCTAGATCAGGCTACTGGGCTATCAAGCTCACAGAAGAGTAATCTAAGATCACAACATTCAACACACCGTTCGGACGCTACAGGTTCCACCCCCTGCCTATTGGGATTATCTCAGCCCAAGACGAGTTTCAGCGAAAGATCGACGAAATGTACGAAGGCCTCGACGGAGTTGTGGCCATTGTGGACGACATCCTTGTCTATGGTCGAACCAAAGAGGAGCACGACCGAAACCTCCGTGCGATGCTGCAAAGATCCCGCGAGAGAGGAGTCCGGCTCAACCCCGAGAAGAGCACAGTCAGCGCTACAGAGGTCAGCTACTTCGGACATCTTCTCACAGCGAATGGAATCAAGCCAGATCCACAGAAGATCTCAGCCATAAAAGAAATGGGGCCACCAAAGAACCGTGCAGAGCTGGAAACAGTGCTTGGCATGGTCAACTACTCAGCCAAGTTTGCACCCAGCCTCTCCAATGCTAATGCACCCCTGCGTCAACTGCTAAAGCAGTCCAGTGAGTTTCTCTGGGACAAGCAACACGACATTACTTTCCAGAATGTGAAAGACTTGATCACGAGAGAACCAGGACCAATCCTTGCCTACTACGACCCAGACAAAGAGCTCAGACTCCAAGTGGATGCGTCGAAGTATGGACTAGGTGCAGTGCTACTGCAAGAAGGAAAGCCCATCGGCTACGCTTCCAAATCTCACAGACTGTAAAATCAACTACGCAAATCGAAAAGGAGCTCTACGCCATTCTGTTTGGATGTAAACGTTTCCATCAGTACATATATGGACGACAAGTCATTGTGGAATCCGACCACAAGCCCCTTGAGTCAATTATGAGGAAACGACTTGCCGCAGCCCCGCCAAGGCTACAGAGAATGATCCTTCAACTACAAAAATACGACTTCACAATCACTCACTGTCCAGGCAAAGACATCCCTGTCGCAGACACACTCTCCAGGAAGTTTCTTACCTATAAGGACAGCAGCCTCAGTGTAGGCATGTACGTGCACACTGTGTACAGCAATTTACCAGTTTGTGACAAAAAACTGAAGGAGATCCAAGCAGAAACAGAAAATGACTCACAACTCGCAAAGCTGAGGAAAGTCATACAGGATGGATGGCCTGAGGAGAGGAGAAAATGCCCTCAGAGCGTCTCAGAATTCTGTAACCATCGTGATGAACTATCACAGATCAACGGAATAATTTTCAAAGGAAAGAAAATCATTATTCCTACCAGTCTCAGAGAAGAGATTTTGACAAAGGTCCATGCTGGACACACGGGCATGGAAAAGTGCAAACAGAGAGCACGGGACATTTTGTTTTGGCCTGGAATGTGCAAACAAATAGAGGACATTGTTGGTAAATGCGCCATATGTCTTGAACGACGCCCCTCAAACACCAAAGAGCCAATGTTACCTCACTGTATCCCAGACCGACTCTGGCAGGTTGTGGCAACCGATCTGTTTACCTGGAACAACGAGGACTACATCGTAACAGTGGACTACTACAGCAGATACTTCGAACTCAACAAGCTTCACAGCACCACATCTGCAGCTGTGATACACAAGCTGAAAGCAGCCTTTGCCAGGCATGGCATTGTAGAGACTTTAATATCTGACAAAGGGCCTTGTTACAAATCAAATGAGTTTGAAACCTTCACAAAAGCATGGGAGTTTAACACGTCACCACAAGCCCACATTACCCTCAAAGTAATGGACTTGCTGAACAATCTGTGCAGATTGCTAAATCTCTCATGCATAAAGCAAAAGCAGACAAGAGAGACCCCTACCTCAGTCTCCTTGCATACCGCAACACTCCAGTTGACAACTTCAAATTACCAGCCCAGCTGTTGATGAGCCGCAGACATCGCTCAATCCTTCCCAGCACCAACCAGCAGCTGCAACCTGAGGTCGTCAGCTACAAGGAAATGCATGGAAAACGTGCACAGAGACGACAACAACAACAAAAGCGATACAACGACAGGTCAGCTAGATCACTGCCACCACTGATCGATGGAGAGTCAGTTAGAATCCAGGAGCATGGCCTCTGGAAGCCAGCAGTCGTCATCCAGCCAGCTGACACTGAGCGTTCATATCACGTCCGCACCGCAGAAGGAGCGGTGTACCGCCGCAATCGTCGTCACCTACTGAACACAAAAGAACAACACACTGATGAGATGAACTGTTCCCCTGAAAGAGAACGTGATGGACTAAACACACACACAGCACAACATACACCATACTTACCTGCAACACCACAAGAACTGTTGACTGACACAGAAGCATGCTCAGCATCATATTGCACAAGGTCAGGAAGAGAGGTCAAGCCCAGAGCTGTCTTAGACCTGTGAAATGTCAAAGGGTGTAGGCGGATCGCTGCCCTAAAAGAGTTTGACTATAAACTTGTTATTGAAAGTTCACTTGAAATGCTTTGGTATTGTATTTTTTTTTTATGTTAAGATGTTATTTCTACAGTGAAAGCTGAGTTGCTGAGAATCCCTTGTTTGAAAAGTAACAGTATGTTGGATTATTGTTTCAGAGTCTATGTTGATTCAGTTGGTGTAGTATGCAATATAAATGGGTACCTACCTTGAGTTCAAACTACAGAGCATGTATTCAAATGAAACGCTTAGAATATGTAGACATTTTTCTTTTGTTTTTAAAGAAGGGGGATGTAATATTCATGTGTAAACATACTGAATTGTAATTGGATGCATTTTACCGCCATATCATACTGTGTGCTATGATTGGTTAAGACCACCCAAATGGTTAGGTCATGGGCAGTTTGATCCTGGTTGGCGATATGTGAACATGCCAGTTATAGCTAACTAATAAAGAGCTAAGTTAAGAAATATCCTGTAGTACTACATTTTATTATTTTGTACAAAGTGTGCGAAACAAGACAGGGTCGTTGTCCATTTGGAAGGTGAACCGTCGCCCCAGTCTGAGGTCCTAAGCTCTCTGGAGCAGGTTTTCATCAAGGATCTCTGTACTTTGCTCCGTTAATATTTTCCTTGATCCTGACTAGTCCCTCAATCTCTCCACGGCATGATGCTGCCACCACCATGCCTCACCGTAGGGATGGTGACAGGTTTTCGCCAGACGTGAAGATTGGCATTCAGGCCAAAGAGTTCAATCTTGGTTTCATCAGACCAGAGAATCTTGTTTCTCATGGTCTGAGAGTCCTTTAGCTGCCTTTTGGCAAACTCCAAGCAGGCTGTCATGCCTTTTACGGAGGAGTGGCTTCCGTCTGGCCACTTTATCATAAAAGCCTGATTGGTGGAGTGCTACAGAGATACGTTTCCTTCTGTAAGGTTCTCACATCTCCACAGAGGAACTCTGGGCCCGTCAGAGCCAGTTGTCATCATACCTCTATGGTTTTTGCGACTGCACTTGAAGAAACTTGAAAGTTCTTGACATTTTCCAGATTGACTGACCTCGATGCCTTAAAAGTAATGATGGACTGTCAATTCCCTTTGCTTATTTGAGCTGTTCTTACCATAATATGGACCTGGTATTTTACTGAATAGGGCTATCTTCTGTATACCACCCCTACCTTATCACAACTGATTAAGGCACACCTTTTAATTGAAATGCATTCTAGGGGACTACCTTGAAGCTGGTTGATAGAAGGCCAAGAGTGTGTAAAGCAGTCATCAAGGCAAAGGGTGGCTATTTTGAAAAATCTCAAACTACAAGTTTCCACGTGTGTTATTTTATAGTACTGATGTCTTCACTATTATTCTACAATGTAGAAAATAGTAAAAATAAAAACCCTTGAATGAGTAGGTGTATCCAAACGTGAGTATTACTGTACTTATGAGAAAATGTGCAAGAATTGAAGGTGCCAACAAATGGTAGTCATCATAAGAATGTTTTACTGTCATATACAAAAACGTAATCAGCTCCTCCATCAACGAGGATCAACTTCACCTTTTGTAAGGCTTCGTCCCATCACCTAAATGTGCCTTGAACTAGAAGCCGTTTGCATATTTTAGGGTTGTTTTTTTCTACCAGCACACTTTGACCTCAAATTGCATGCATGATACAGAAAATGCGTGGCTCCTAGCCTCCCTACATGGCTCCTAGCCTCCCATGCATAGGCTACTTTCTGTCTCTACACTCTTAGAACATATGCGGTTGAACAACACAATTTATGTGTAATGATTACTCAGACACATGGGTCAGTTCTTGCAATTAATGTGTTAAAAGCTGAAAACCATACAACACACCCTAAATGTGTTCAATTATTGACCCATCACATTGTTAGAACACTAAAAACAAAATGTTTTTAAAACTAAAACTGAATAAAAACTAGTAAATCAAGTCTGAAAATAAACTGAATTAAAAAATAAAAATAAAATACAAAAATAAATAAAACCCAAACTAATAAAACTATAATAACCTTGGTCTGCACCCATTTTGTCAAGAGGCTCCACACCGTACATACCGATCCAAGAGCAGAAGTCAGTCAATTGTGTTTATTATGTAAAATAAATAACATTAAAAAGAAAAAGTAAGAATTAAATAAAAATAGTCTACTAAACTACAAAATGTGGTCGGTGAAGCCAGTTTGTATTTAAAACCGCCATCCAGAAATACTATTGAAGACGTTGAAGTTTACAAGGAATGTCTCAGAGACATGACCTGTTATGTAATCTGTACAGTTTTCTGTACGGTATGGATACACAGCGCAGCAAGTGCATCTATTCAAATTTTGAAAAGAAACTACTAAAAGAAAAGAACATACAATATTTGGTTGTATTTGCACCAGACACATTGTAAACACACACAAGATGTTCCAACAAAGAACAGAACAGGAGCGACAGCAGTGCTATTTGGGAGAGATTTTGAATCGCAGTACTCTACAGTGGCGTCCTTACCTACTCCTACTTCCCCTGGTCAGTTCTGGTCGGTCGGTGTAGATAAAGGGAGACAAGGTAAGCTATTTAGCAGTCCCTCAGTGACCTGGGGGACCTATCCATCCCACAGTGAATCTATAGCCTCAGCCTCCTAGCCAAGCCCCCAGAGCAGCAGCCCTTCAATCAGGAGTCTCCAGTCATTATGGATACAAAATCCTCCTGGTTGACTGGGAGAGAGAGAGAGAAAACTTTGTTTTGTACGTTGAAAGTCAGTATGACATTTTTAGTTGGTGGTTATTCCCACTTTGAATGTGTGAGTGTCTGCTCTACGCATTTGTGTGTGTGCTCACTCTCTCCGTCTCCGTCTGTATCGAACTCGTCGATCATGCTGCGTAGTTCCTCATCTGTGATGTTCTCTCCTAGCTCTCTGGCCACACGTCTCAGGTTCCTCAGGCTGATCTTCCCGGAGTCGTCATCATCAAACAGCTTAAAGGCCTTCAGGATCTCCTCCTTTGGGTCCCTCTCCAGGATACGGTCTGTCACTGAGACACACGCACATGGGTAAACAGACACATGGTTACACGCACACACGCGTGAAGAGCAGCCATAACACATACTGTACAGGGTTCCACATACGCAAACAAAGCAGGAAACATACCAACTTCATTAAAGTCATCAAATGTTATTTTGCCATTCCCCTCTCTGTCGTAATCTTTTAGTATCTTCAGTATATCTACTTTCTTCACCTCAAAACCCATAGCTCTCATTGCCACCTGTGAGTGAGAAAGTGAGAGAATTGAAAGAAAGATATGGCAGAGTATGAGTGAAGATTAGACAGCAAAAGGGGACAACAGAATCCTAGTAATGATAAGGTAATTGTAGGTAGAAGTTTACCTTGAGTTCGTGGTAGTCTATCTCTTTGTCTTTGTCTGTGTCAAACAGCTCAAAAGCCTCTTTGATTTCATGCTTCTGTTCCTCAGTCAGTTCTCTCCGCTTCTTCCGCTTGGTTTTATCCACTGCCAGCTCAGTCCTGAACATCATTGTCAGGTGGTGTCAAATTAAACACCAAGACCTTTTCTCAATTGCATACTCCTCGTGTCCTCATCTCCTTCTCAAAACCCATTTGAAGAGAAAGTCAGAGGGGCGGGACCTCTGACTTTCTCATCCAATGGGTTTTGAGAAAGAGGCAAGAGGACACGAGGAGCATGCAATTGCTATTCTCACATAGCTTACGTCTCTGAAGTAGGCTGTGTTCGAATACTCATACTAACAGCACTAACCGTACTATTTGTGACGTGAATTGAGTATATAGTATGCTTATTGGTATGGATATAGTTAGTATGCCAGAAGTTCCCAGAAGCATACTAAATTCATCAAAATATGAAGTATACACGCAGAGGACACTATTTCTGTACTTTAGGGACCATAATGCCATTTTTCAGGAAATGGGCGTGGCTTCACATGTCCAGATTTGAGGAAAATAAAAATGTTGTAAAATATGCCCTGAAGTACAACGAGAGCGGATTCAAAATCATTGCTTTAACTATGACATGTTAAATGTAATAAAGTAATGGCTTTTCAAATAAGTTACCTTACAATTTAGGTTGGCTGACAATTTGTTAGCTACAATGTCCTTACGAACTCCATATCATTACAACAGTTTGTACCGGTCCTAACGTTAGTTGGCTACTTATACATCAAACGTCCAGTATATTAACTATAGGCTAACTAACTACCCAACGTTTATTGAAATGATTATTCCCGCCATTCTCAGCTAAGTGGTATAATAGTGCGTTCTCAATGGAATTCTGGTGATTTTGTAAATTCGCTCTGGCTACCTACTCCGATTTAGAGCACTCTCTTCTGAGAAAAAAGTTTAATTCAATTGTTGCCAGCAGCAGTTACAGTCACCAACACTCTGGATAACATGACAACAGCCTATCCAGCTCTAATAGGGCTTGTAAAATGGTCAGAGTAGTCTCATTTGTCTCGAAGTAGCTAGCCAGCGTTAGCTTTACTGCCTTTGTAAGGTCAGAACGCTCAAAGCCCGAGCTCCGAGAGCGAAACGCTCAGAATTTACAAGCGGACAAGCACTGAACTTAAGGGCGCACTCTGGCACTCCAGATTGAATTTAAGAACACACCAGAAGTCATAAAATGTCTAACTAGTAATTTGTTACGCTAACTAGCTAGCAAGAGGTTGCATAGCAACAGCACCAACTTCCGGTAGACGGGCGAAGAGCTAGTACGCCCAACTGAAAGGAAACCGTGCGTTTACAGTATACTAAAATTAACTAATAGTGTGTAGTATACAGTATGTTAGTACGGGTATTCGAACACCGATGTTGGCTACAGACACACTTTATAGACAGTTTCTAAGATTTAACTTACTGACACAGATGGTTAACTTTGGACAGTAGATAGCTAGTTAATTATCTATGGCCTAACTAGCTAATACAACAATTGCCTACCATCAACCATATCTACCTCGCTAGATACCTAGCTACAGTAGCTGAGCTAACCAACTTGCAACAAGGAAGCTGGCTAGTGCCAGTTTGTTTCACAGTTCTTGCTAGGTAACGTTAGTCATTTAAACACTTTGCTACAATTGTAAACTAGATACCTTAAAGACAGACTCATCCTTCAAGTTGTAGCCCTAAACGTGTACAGCTGGTCGTTTGAAGGCAGCTACTAAAATAACAACAAAGCACCTTGTAACAAATCCTTTAATCCGCGCCTGTTTCGCTGTTTCCCATTGGTTGCTGGATCAGTGCTCGGCTACAAAATCGCTTCTGATTTGTCAGATGAAATCTAGAGTTGCTGCGCATTTTCCTACATGAAGAAATGTCCTGTTGTGCCTGCTGCACTCTCTGCCCAGTATAAGGCGCTGTATGTCTGTTGACAAGAGAAATGTAGAGACCAGTGATGGAAAATCCTCACTCTCAGACCCAAGTGAAGCAGGAGGACTGGTCAGCCTGCCTACATTATCAAGACAACAGATGACAGATGACTCCTGTGAAATCAGGTAATCAGGTAATCAGGATCAGACTTCTTTTTCATTAGCAAAATAATGTGTACCACCACATGCCCATTTACCTGAGAATTTGTACTTTCTAGTTAGAAATATCATTAAATGTTGATATTATAGCAGAGCCATGTAATTACAATATGTTTAAATATATGAAAGTGGGGAGCAGTATGTAGTAGTAGTGGTCAATGCTCCCTGATCTGTACTACACCGAAATGCATAATTATGGATATGTGATGTATTCACTGTGATGTATCCTGAATAGGTACACAAAGGTAGAATAATGCAATAACCTTTTTTGCATGTTGTGTATTATTTGTTTATGTTTCCCTTGTTTGGACACAGCAAAGTTCAGTACAGTAAAATACAATACAGTACATTATACTGTACTTAACTCTAGTGTGCTCTACCATACTGTACTGTATCGTATTGTAATAAACTCTACTCTTCTGTACAGTAATGTGCTGACCTACAGTATACTCTATTTTTCTTTACTGTAATGTACTGTATTGTACGGATCTCTACTTTTCTTTACTGTACTGTTGTAAAATGTGCTGTCCATATTTAGATGTGTATGATTGCTTCAGATAACTGACCAAATTTCAGCTACTTTTCAACTTCCATGGACATCCAGTGTTGGTCGGTCGGTGCTCAGTGATTAAGGACGCTGGTTACAATAAATGGAAAGAGAGGGGGCTCATGGGTAGGTGTCAGTAAGAGCCGGAAGACGTGACATAAACTGAAGAGAGAGAGAGAGAGAGAGAGAGAGAGAGAGAGAGAGAGAGAGAGAGAGAGAGAGAGAGAGAGAGAGAGAGAGAGAGAGAGAGAGAGAGAGAGAGAGAGAGAGAGAGAGAGAGAGAGAGAGAGAGAGAGAGAGAGAGAGAGAGAGAGAGAGAGAGAGAGAGAGAGAGAGAGAGAGAGAGAGAGAGAGAGAGAGAGAGAGAGAGAGAGAGAGAGAGAGAGAGAGAGAGAGAGAGAGAGAGAGAGAGAGAGAGAGAGAGAGAGAGAGAGAGAGAGAGAGAGAGAGAGAGAGAGAGAGAGAGAGAGAGAGAGAGAGAGAGAGAGAGAGAGAGAGAGAGAGAGAGAGACAGGGAGAAAGAAAGTGACTATCGCCCCGTAGCTATCACTTCTGCCATCATGAAGTGCTTTGAGAGGGTAGTTGAGGATCATGTCATATCACTTATACCTTACCCGACACCCTAGACTCACTACAATTTGTATATCGCCCCAACAGATCCGCTGATTATGCAATCGCCATCGCACTGCACACTGCCCTATCCCACCTGGACAAGAGGAATACCTATGTAAGAATGCTGTTCTGACTACAGCACAGCCTTCAACACCATAGTACCCTCCAAGCTCATCATTAAGCTTGGGGCCCTCGGTCTGAACCCCGCCCTGTGCAACTGGGTCCTGGACTTCCTGACGAGCCACCCCAACGTGGTAAAGTTAGGCAACAACCCCTCCGCTACGCTGATCCTCAACACTGGGGCCCCACAGGGGTGCAGGCTCAGCCCCCTCCTGTACTCCCTTTTCACCCATGACTGCGTGTCCACGCACGCCTCCAACTCAGTCATCAAGTTTGCAGACGACACAACAGTGGTAGGCCTGATTACAGACAACGACGAGACAGCATACAGGGAGGAGGTGAGGGCCCCAGCGGAAAGGTGCCAGGAAAATAACCTCTACCTAAATGTCAACAAAACGAAGGAGCTGATTGTGGACTTCAGGAGACAGCAGAGGGAGCACACCCCCATCCACATAGATGGCGCCCAGTGGAGAAGGTGAAAAGCTTCAAGTTCCTCGATGTACATATCACTGACAATCTGAAATGGTCCACCCACACAAACAGTGTGGTGAAGAAGGTGCAACAGCGCCTCTTCCACCTCCGGATGCTGAAGAAACTCGGCATGGCCCCTAAGACCCTCACAAACTTTTACAGATGCACCTTTGAGCGCATCCTGTCGGGCTGTATCACCGCCTGGTACGGCAACTGCACAGTCCGCAACCGCAGGGCTCTCCAGAGGGTGGTGCTGTCAGCCCAACGCATCACCGGTGGCACACAGCCTGCCCTCTACAGCACCCGGTGTCGCAAGAAGACCAAGAAGTTCATCAAGGACCCGAGCCACTGCCTGTTCACCCCGCTATCATCCAGAAGGCGAGGTCAGTACAGGTGCATCAAAGCTGGGACCGAGAGACTGAAAAACAGCTTCCATCTCAAAGCTATCAGACTGTTAAATAGCCATCACTAGCCGGCCTCCACCCAGTACCCTGCCCTGAACTTAGTCACCATCACTAGCCAGCTACCACCCATTTACTCAAGCCTGCACCTTAGAGGTTGCTGCCCTATGTACATAGACATGAAACACTGGTCACTTTAATAATGTTTACATACTGTTTTACCCATTTCATGTACAGTTGAAGTCTGAAGTTTACATACATCTTCGCCAAATACATTTAAACTCAGTTTTTCACAATTCTTGACATTTAATACTAGTAAAAATTCCCTGTCTCCCTCATGATGCCAATTATTTTGTGAAGTGCACCAGTCCCTCCTGCAGCAAAGCACCCCCACAACATGATGCTGCCACCCCCGTGTTTCACGGTTGGGATGATGTTCTTCAGCTTGCAAGCATCTCCCTTTTTCCTTCAAACATAATGATGGTCATTAAGGCCAAATAGACCAAACAGTTCTATTTTTGTTTCATCAGACCAGAGTACATTTCTCCAAAAAGTACGATCTTTGTCCCCATATGCAGTTGCAAACCGTAGTCTGGCTTTTATATGGCGGTTTTGGAGCAGTGGCTTCTTCCTTGCTGAGCGGCCTTTCAGGTTATGTCGATATAGGACTCATTTTACTGTGGATGTAGATAATTTTGCACCTGCTTCCTCCAGCATCTTCACAAGGTCCTTTGCTGTTGTTCTGGGATTGATTTGCACTGTTCGCACCAAAGTACGTTCATCTCTAGGAGACAGAACGCGTCTCCTTCCTGAGCGGTATGACGGCTGTGTGGTCCCATGGTGTTTATACTTGCATACTATTGTTTGTACAGATGAACATGGTACCTTCAGGCGTTTGGAAACTGTGGAGGTCTGCAAAAAAATTTCTGAGGTCTTGGCTGATTTATTTAGATTTTCCCGTGATGTCAAGCAAAGAGGCACTGAGTTTGAAGGTAGGTCTTGAAATACATCCACAGGTACATCTCCAATTGACTCAATTGATGTCAATTCACTTATCAGAAGCTTCTAAAGCCATGACATAATTTTATGGAATTTTCCAAGCTGTTTAAAGGCACAGTCAACTTAGTGTATGTAAGTTTCTGACCCACTGGAGTTGTGACACAGTGTATGATAAGTGAAACAGTAGTAGTGGTAGTAGTGGTAGTAGTAGTAGTAGTGGTAGTAGTAGTAGTAGTGGTAGTAGTAGTGTCAGAAGAAGGTCAGTAGCAGTAATTATGTAACAATCATAGTAGACTACTAGACCATATCAGGAATGTTTAGCTTTCGTTTCACTTTTATCTCAGTGTGTTTATTCTCTCAATGACCTCTGAGTAGCAATCGGCTACATTCAAACGACTCTGAATGCAATAACTTTCTTTCTTTGAGTTCTGCGTATAAAAATGTTTGGTCATTTAGCAGACACTCTTATCCAGAGCAACTTACAGGTGCCCTTGTGCCTTGCAGATTTTTCACCCATGTTCTTTCATTGACCTTATCACTAACGTTAACAAACCTGTTGATTTTCTGTGTATCTGCAAAAGCTTCAAACTCAGCATAGGACACAGACCTAGGATCAGCTAACCTAGATGGAAACCTAACCTTTATCGTTAGGGAGTAGTGCAAAAAACTGCACTTAGAACAGCGTCTACATCTCCATGATGACCTTCAGTTATCAGGTGAGTAAAGCACACGGTATGATTGCATGGTGTAGAAACTAATTGGCCAATGGAAACATGCGATAGCTAGACTTTGGCCCTGGACACAGACAGACCGGCACACTGCCCAGATGTCTGGAATACCAGGTAAACAGAAAAGCCAAATTACATTTAGGTGTGTGGCAGTCATCATCTGTGTTTGTGTGTGTGCGCTTGTATGGGTGTGTGCCCTTGTGTGGGATTGTTACATATGTAATCTCCTGTGCAATGTGGGAGGTTGTTATCGATTTAACAGTCAAATTAATTGATGTCTTTCTCTTATGTGCTCACTGTTCCCGGAGTATTCTCACTGCCCCGGGTCACCACACACACACGTGCACACACACCCTGGGTCATTAGTTATGATGAGGGGCTGTGAGTTGTGCTACAGTGAGAGGCAAATTGCCCAGAGCATGATCTGCCCTGAGAACATATTCCAGGACTTCCAAATATCTGTGTCAGGACATACAAACACACTTCTACTTGTTCCTCTATTCTCTTCTCTCTCTCTCTCTCTCTCTCTCTCTCACACACACACACACACATGGGTTGCTTTTCTGGCTGTGTTTCTTCAGCCAGTCCAAACCGGTTTGTGTTTATCTCTGGTACGATAACAGCTCCTGTAGAGCATCTGCCAAAACTATACTCGTGTGACCTCTCGTGTGTGTGTGTGTGTGTGTGAGAGAGAGAGATATTGGTGTGTCAGTTGTAAACACACCACAATTGAAGCACAACAAAGGCAGGAGATCTTTCTGATTGTTTCAGCATGTACAGGAGACAGAACCTGTTATACACTGGATTAATTAATGGTTCTGTGTAATGTTAAACTTTTGTCCATTTATAGCCCCTGGCTGATGGTCTATAGATGCTCAAAACTATATACAAACTAACTCCGTTTAAATGCATCTTACTAGGGTATAGTAGGTTTAGGTTTCATGTTAAGTTTAGCTTACCTTTACATTAAACACATCTCATTGGCACTATTTTCAATTTCATAAGACAATATTTATGTATTTCTTACATAAACATATGAACTAAGTGTGCTTGATTATTTATGTTATACAATCAATTAAATTAAGATGTTTTTGTCACTGGCCTGCACACAATACTCCATAATGTCAAAGTGAAATTGTGTTTTCGAAATGTTTACAAATGAATTACAAATTAAAAGCTGAAATATCTTGAGTCAATAAGTATTCAACCCCTTTGTTATAGCAAGCCTAAATAAGTTCAGGAGTAAAATGTGCTTAAAAATTCAGATAATAAGTTGCATGGACAATAATAGTGTTTAACATGATTTTTGAATGACTACCTCATCTCTGTAGCCCACACACAATTATCTGTAAGGTCCCTCGGTCGAGCAGTAAATTTCAAACACAGATTCCACCACAAAGACCAGGGAGGTTTTCCAATGCTTCGCAAAGAAGGGAACCTTTTGGTAAAAGGGTAAAACAAAAAGCAGACAATGAGTATCCCTTTGAGCATGGTAAAGTTATTAATTACACTTTGGATGGTGTATCAATACTCCCAGTCACTACAACGATACATGTGTCCTTTACTCAAAAATAAGTAAGTGGAAAGGAATGGAAACCAGGTGTGTATGATCAAGACAAAACAAAACAAAACAAAAATGAAACATGGATCGGTGGTGTCTAGAAAGCCGGTGATGCCGAACGCAGCCCGAAGAAGGAGAGGGACCAACTTCGGCCGAAGTCGTGACAGTACCCCCTGCAGGAATTTCATCGGCCTCGGGGACGACCCGGAGGACGAGGCGCAGGGCGATCCGGATGGAGGCGGTGAAATTCCTGCAGTAATGATGGATCCAGGATGTCCTCCACCGGCACCCAGCATCTCTTCTCCGGACCGTACCCCTCCCACTCCACGGGGTACTGAAGGCCTCTCGCCCGACATCTTGGGTCCATGATGGCTCGCACATTATATGCCGGTGCCCCCTCAATGTCCAGAGGGGGCACCTCAGACTGCTGGAGCGGACCAGCCACCACCGGCCGAGGAGAGACACATGGAACGAGGGGTTAATACTATAATCAGGTGGGAGTTGTAACCTATAACAAACATCGTTCAATCTCCTCAGGACTTTAAATGGCCCCACAAACCGCGGACCCAGCTTCCAGTAGGGCAGGTGAAAGGGCAGGTTTCGGGTCGAGAGCCAGACCCGCCTCACTGCGGTGGCGCTCGCCTTCTGCCGCCTGATGGCCAGTTGCAGACGCACATGAGCAGCGTCCCATGTCACCTCCGAGTGCCGAAACCATTCATCCACCGCAGGAGCCTCGATCTGGCTTTGATGCCAAGGTGCCAGGACTGGCTGATAACCTAGCACACACTGGAAAGGGGATAGGTTAGTGGAAGAGTGACAAAGGGAGTTTTGAGCCATCTCCACCCAGGGGATGAAAACAAACCACTCTCCCGGCCGGTCCTGGCAATAGGACCGCAGAAACCTACCCACATCCTGGTTTACTCTCTCCACCTGCCCGTTACTCTCGGGGTGAAAACCTGAGGTGAGGCTAACCGAGACCCCCAGGGGTTCCATTAATGCCCTCCAGACTTTAGATGTGAATTGGGGACCCCGATCAGAAACTATATCCTCAGGCATCCCGTAGTGCCGGAATACGTGGGTGAACAGGGCCTCCGCAGTCTGTAGAGCCGTAGGGAGACCGGGCAAAGGAAAGAGATGGCAGGACTTAGAAAACTGATCCACAACGACTAGGATCGTGGTATTACCCCGTGACGGGGGAAGATCCGTCACGAAATCCACCGATAGGTGTGGCCACGGTCGTTGTGGAACGGGAAGAGGCTGTAATTTCCCTCTGGGCAGGTGTCTAGGTGCCTTGCACTGTGCGCACACCCTCACGTCCTTAGCTAAAGTGGGCCACCAGTACTTCCCAGCAAGACAGCGCACTGTCCGACCGATGCCAGGATGACCCGAGGAGGGTGACGTGTGGGCCCAACAGATCAAACAATCGCGGACATCAAACGGAACGTACAGATGCCCAACTGGACACTGTGGGGGAGTGGGCTCTGCACGTGACGCCCGCTCGATGTCCGCATCCACCTCCCATACCACAGGTGCCACCAGGCAAGAAGCTGGAATTATGGGAGTGGGATCCGCGGACCGCTCCTCCGTGTCATACATCCTGGACAGTGCGTCTGCCTTAACGTTCTGGGAACCTGGTCTGTAGGATAGAGTGAAAACAAAGCGGGTGAAAAACATGGCCCACCTCGCCTGGCGAGTGTTCAGTCTCCAAGCTGCCCGAATGTACTCCAGATTGCGGTGGTCAGTCCAAATGAGGAAAAGGTGTTTAGCCCCCTCAAGCCAATGTCTCCACGCTTTCAGAGCTCTGACAACAGCCAACAGCTCCCGGTCCCCCACATCATAGTTTCGCATACCCGAGCACATAGTTAGTGGCATACCCGAGCACTGAGACAGCACAGCCCCTATCCCAGACTCGGACGCATCCACCTCAACTATGAACGCTAAGGAGGGATCAGGATGAGCCAGCATGGGAGCCGAGGTAAACAGAGCCTTCAGTTGACAAAAAGCCCTGTCCGCCTCCGCTGACCACTGCTGAGAATGCTGGGAAAACTCAGGAAATGCTATATACAACCACATGTGTGCAACAGGGAGCTCTGGGTGAGGTGTCTGCCTAATCATCAAAATCAAGTCAAATGTATTTGTCACATACAGATGGTTAGCAGATGTTAATGCGAGTGTAGCGAAATGCTTGTGCTTCTAGTTCCGACAATGCAGTAATAACCAACGAGTAATCTAACTAACAATTCCAAAACTACTACCTTATACACACAAGTGTAAAGGGATAAAGAATATGTACATAAAGATATATGAATGAGTGATGGTACAGAGCGGCATAGGCAAGATGCAGTAGATGGTATCGAGTACAGTATATACATATGAGATGAGTATGTAAACAAAGTGGCATAGTTTAAAGTGGCTGGTGATACATGTATTACATAAAGATGCAGTAGATGATATAGAGTACAGTATATACGTATACATATGAGATGAATAATGTAGGGTATGTAAACATTATATTAAGTAGTATTGTTTAAAGTGGTTAGTGATATATTTTACATCAATTCCCATTATTAAAGTGGCTGGAGTTGAGTCAGTGTGTTGGCAGCAGCCACTCAATGTTAGTGGTGGCTGTTTAACAGTCTGATGGCCTTGAGATAGAAGCTGTTTTTCAGTCTCTCGGTCCCAGCTTTGAAGCACCTGTACTGACCTAGCCTTCTGGATGATAGCGGGGTGAATAGGCAGTGGCTCGGGTGGTTGTTGTCCTTGATGATCTTTATGGCCTTCCTGTGACATCGGGTGGTGTAGGTGTCCTGGAGGGCAGGTAGTTTGCCCCCGGTGATGTGTTGTGCAGACCACACTACCCTCTGGAGAGCCTTACGGTTGTGGGCGGAGCAGTTGCCGTACCAGGCGGTGATACAGCCTGACAGGATGCTCTCGATTGTGCATCTGTAGAAGTTTGTGAGTGCTTTTGGTGACAAGCCGAATTTCTTCAGCCTCCTCAGGTTGAAGAGGCGCTGCTGCGCCTTCTTCACAATGCTGTCTGTGTGGGTGGACCAATTCAGTTTGTCTGTGATGTGTACACCGAGGAACTTAAAACTTACTACCCTCTCCACTACTGTCCCATCGATGTGGATAGGGGGGTGTTCCCTCTGCTGTTTCCTGAAGTCCACAATCATCTCCTTAGTCTTGTTGACGTTGAGTGTGAGGTTATTTTCCTGACACCACACTCCGAGAGCCCTCACCTCCTCCCGGTAGGCCGTCTCGTCGTTGTTGGTAATCAAGCCTACCACTGTTGTGTCGTCCGCAAACTTGATGATTGAGTTGGAGGCATGCGTGGCCACGCAGTCGTGGGTGAACAGGGAGTACAGGAGAGGACTCAGAACGCACCCTTGTGGGGCCCCAGTGTTGAGGATCAGCGGGGTGGAGATGTTGTTACCCACCCTCACCACCTGGGGGCGGCCCGTCAGGAAGTCCAGTACCCAGTTGTACAGGGCGGGGTCGAGACCCAGGGTCTCAAGCTTGATGACGAGTTTGGAGGGTACTATGGTGTTAAATGCTGAGCTGTAGTCGATGAACAGCATTCTCACATAGGTATTCCTCTTGTCCAGATGGGTTAGGGCAGTGTGCAGTGTGGTTGAGATTGCGTCGTCTGTGGACCTATTTGGGCGGTAAGCAAATTGGAGTGGGTCTAGGGTGTCAGGTAGGCTGGAGGTGATATGATCCTTGACTAGTCTCTCAAAGCACTTCATGATGAAGGAAGTGAGTGCTACGGGGCGGTAGTCGTTTAGCTCAGTTACCTTAGCTTTCTTGGGAACAAGAACAATGGTGGCCCTCTTGAAGCATGTGGGAACAGCAGGCTGGGATAAGGATTGATTGAATATGTCCGTAAACACACCAGCCAGCTGGTCTGCGCATGCTCTGAAGGCGCGGCTGGGGATGCCGTCTGGGCCTGCAGCCTTGCGAGGGTTAACACGTTTAAATGTTTTACTCACCTCGGCTGCAGTGAAAGAGAGTCTGCATGTTTTGGTTGCGGGCCGTGTCAGTGGCACTGTATTGTCCTCAAAGCGGGCAAAAAGTTATTTAGTCTGCCTGGGAGCAAGACATCCTGGTCCGTGACTGGCCTGGTTTTCTTTTTGTAATCCGCGATTGACTGTAGACCCTGCCACATACCTCTTGTGTCTGAGCCGTTGAATTGCGATTCTACTTTGTCTCTATACTGACGCTTAGCTTGTTTGATTGCCTTGCGGAGGGAATAGCTACACTGTTTGTATTCAGTCATTTTTCCAGTCACCTTGCCCTGATTAAAAGCAGTGGTTCGCGCTTTCAGTTTCACGCGAATGCAGCCATCAATCCACGGTTTCTGGTTTGGGAATGTTTTAATCGTTGCTATGGGAACGACATCTTCAACGCACGTTCTAACGAACTCGCTCACCGAATCAGTGTATTCGTCAATGTTGTTGTTTGACGCAATACGAAACATATCCCAGTCCACGTGATGGAAGCAGTCTTGGAGCGTGGAATCAGATTGGTCAACCCGCGTTGAACAGACCTCAGCGGGGGAGCTTATTGTTCAAGCTTCTGTCTGTAGGCAGGGAGCAACAAAATGGAGTCGTGGTCAGCTTTTCCGAAAGGAGGGCGGGGGAGGGCCTTATATGCGTCGCGGAAGTTAGAATAGCAATGATCCAAGGTTTTACCAGCCCTGGTTGCGCAAGCAATATGCTTATACAATTTAAGTGAGATGATCCACCTGCCACCTCAATTACCTGGGAAACCTCCCCAGCACCGACCAGCAGTGTGTCCTCTGCGGCCACAGTTGGTGCAGGGAACGGTCCCCCCTCCGGTCCCCCTCATATCAGCACCTCCCAGCTTCATTGGGGTAGGATCAGAGGTGCTGGGGGATGGAACTGACGGACCCCGATCTGGACGTCCGCGGGATGCCCACAGGTTATCCAGCCGGATGGATAGGTCCACCAGCTGGTCCAGGTTAAGGGTGGTGTCCCTGCAGGCTAACTCCCTACGAACGTCCTCGCGTAAACTACACATGTAGTGGTCGATCAGGGCCCACTCATTCCATCCCGTGCCGGCGGCCAGAGTTCTAAAATTCAGAGTGAACTCTTGAGCGCTCCTCATCCCTTGTCTTAAATGGAACAAGCATTCGCCCGCCGCTCTCCCCTCAGGGGGATGATCGAAAACCGCCCGGAAGCGGCGGGTGAAATCTTTGTAGTTGTCCAACTTCGTGCCTTCTCTTCCCCAGATGGCGTTGGCCCAGACCAGTGCTTTTCCAGTCAAACAAGATATGAGGGTACTCACTCTCTCGCGTCCTGAGGAGGCCGGCTGAACAGCTGCCAGGTAGACCTCCAGCTGGAGTAGGAACCCCTGGCACCCGGCAGCCGTTCCATCATAATCTCCCGGGAGCGAGAGTCGAATCCCACTGAATCCTGATGAAGGAGGTGTGGACATCTGGGTCGGTTGTTGTGGGAGCTGGGAAGGTGCTGATGGGTGAACCAGAAAACCACTTCTCTCCCATCAGTCCATGGTGTGCAGCATGGCTGTACCGAGACTCTGTAACATGATCGTGTGCTGCTGAACACGCTCCTCCATTGGGAGAGGAGGACTGGCTGTACCTGCTGACTCCATTTGTGGTGCGTTATTCTGTGAGGACGTTGGTAAATGCAGAGTCAGGCGCAGGACACAGATATGAGTAATAGTCCAAAATGTACTCAAAAATAAGTAAGGTTCCAACCAGGAACAAACACAATAATCCAGAGCACTAACAACGAGAACCCACATGACAAACAATAACGCACAAAACAGAGAGGGAAGTCAGAGGGTTAAATAAGGAACATAATTAATGGAATAGAAACCAGGTGTGTATGATCAAGACAAAACTAAATGAAACATGGATCGGTGGTGTCTAGAAAGCCAGTGACGTCGAACGCCGCCCGAAGAAGGAGAGGGACCAACTTCGGCCGAAGTCGTGACACCGACACTCCATCTTAACTCCTCCATATCTACTGTATTGGTTGAACAGTGCAGAAGAGAGAACCTCTCTCTACAGTTTTTTTTCTTCTCATCAAGACCAGTATCGAGGCTGGGGCATCTAGTTACATGTGTTTCTTTTACGCCTGATACATTAGGTTAAACCGATCACCTTTTGGGTTAGTGCACAGTGGCAAGAAGTGACAATCACACAACACCTTTTTTTTAAACTAGACAAGTCAGTTAAGAACAAGTTCTTATTTTCAACGACAGCCTAGGAAGAGTGGGTCAGCTGCCTTTTTCAGGGGCAGATCGACAGATTTTTACCTCGCCAGCTCTGGGATTCGATCTTGCAACCTTTCGGCCATTGCTCTAACCACTAGGCTAACTACTACACGGATGACCCCAAAAAATACTCTCTGTCTGGCTACCACACATAAACTACTTTCTGTCACTAAAACCAAAAGTGAAACTAAATTATATAAAAACAAAGTAGAAATGTTTATATAAAACTTAAACTCAATAAAACTCGTAAAGTGAATCTAAAAATGAACTTAAACTGAATTTCAAACAAATTTTAAAACAAATAGAAATAAAAACGAATATAAAACACAAAACTATGATAACCTTGGTACACACACAGCCTCGTGCCGGTTAGGACCTTTTCTTGTCCTTGTTTCCTCCCCAAGGGCGTGTACATGACAGTATCTACACTGGGCAGTGATGTAGTGGTAAAAAGAAATAGGTGGGTAAACTCAGTTCGCCGGTCACAGTGAAAAAAGTTATGCTCCCTATACTTTCAATGCATTTTTCTACAAAAGGAGGGTAAACTGTGATGCAAAAACATTGGTCATTAATCTGTGAACGCTTCACTACACCACTGAAGATGGGATGACACGTGTGTGTGTGTGTGTGTGTGTTTGTGTGTGTGTGTGTGTGTGTGTGTGTGTGTGTGTGTGTGTGTGTGTGTGTGCGCGCGCGTGACATGAGAACAGAGGGAGGAAACACTGCCTTTATCTGACTTCCTGACATACTATTTCTCAATATGACCACAACTACTACACTGATGAGAAGGAAAAATACTCTCTCTCTCTTGGTATCTCTCTTCCACTCTCTCTCTCTCTCTCTCTCTCTCTCTCTCTCTGGGTATATCTCTCTCTGGGTATCTCTCTCTCTCTCTCTCTCTCTCTCTCTCTCTCTGGGTATATCTCTCTCTGGGTGTCTCTCTTCCTCTCTCTCTCTCTCTCTCTCTCTCTCTCTCTCCTCTCTCTCTCTCCTCTCTCTCTCTCTCTCTCTCTCTCTCTGGGTATATCTCTCTCTGGGTATCTCTCTTCCTCTCTCTCTCTCTCTCTCTGGGTATCTCTGTCTCTCTCTGGGTATCTCTCTCTCTCTCTATGGGTATCTCTCTCTCTGGGTATCTCTCTCTCTCTCTCTGGGTATCTCTCTCTCTCTCTCTCTCTCTGGGTATCTCTCTCTCTCGCTCTCTCTCTGGGTATCTCTCTCTCTATCTCTCTCTCTCTCTCTGGGAATCTCTCTCTCTCTCTCTCTGGGTATCTCTCTCTCTCTCTCTCTCTCTCTCTCTACTGGGTATCTCTCTCTCTCTCTCTGGATATCTCTCTCTCTCTCTCTCTCTCTCTCTCTCTCTCTGGGTATATCTCTCTCTGGGTGTCTCTCTTCCTCTCTCTCTCTCTCTCTGGGTATATCTCTCTCTGGGTATCTCTCTTCCTCTCTCTCTCTCTCTCTCTGGGTATCTCTGTCTCTCTCTGGGTATCTCTCTCTCTCTCTATGGGTATCTCTCTCTCTGGGTATCTCTCTCTCTCTCTCTCTGGGTATCTCTCTCTCTCTCTCTCTCTCTGGGTATATCTCTCTCTCTCTCTCTCTCTGGGTATCTCTCTCTCTATCTCTCTCTCTCTCTGGGAATCTCTCTCTCTCTCTCTCTCTGGGTATCTCTCTCTCTCTCTCTCTCTCTGTCTCTACTGGGTATCTCTCTCTCTCTCTGGGTATCTGGGTCAGGGTGGTGACTAAGATAATGACGTTCTAGCAAATAATGGGACTGGACTTCACATCCTTTACAAAAAAACACACAAAAGAATTACATGAGAAAAGATCAAGTGGCAAAAATGTATGTATTCTGACACTTTTTTTTCTCAATTGAACAAATTACATGAGAAATGTTCACGAGTCAGACACATGGTTTTCCAACACATGGTTTTCCAACACAAGTGAACAAATCACCGGAAAAAAGTAACGTGGGAAAAACAGACACGTGAGTTAGAAAACTGCATTTTTACATTTTAATTTCAACTAGGGCTGTCAAACGATGGAGTTTATTGCAGAATTTAAAGTAAAATAAGTAAAGTAACGGTTAGCAAAATAAGGTCAATTTATAAACACACTTTATTTAACCTGTAAAGTTGTGAAGTTAAGTTTTTGACATGACATTGTTGTTTTTATCTGTATAGATTATGTATTTTTGATGTTTTCAGTGCTTTCAGACAAAGCGAGAAGAAAAAAATCTGCACTAAAATTACAAAAAGTTAGGTTGAGTTTAGGGCTGTTGCGGTGATCATCTTACCATCACACCGGCGGTCACGAGTCATGAAGTCAGTAAAATTCCACGTGCCTGTTTAGTCACGCTAACTAGGCTTCTCCAAGCTTTGATGCTGCTGATGGTCATTAGTAACCTACGAAACTTGCTAACTGCCTGGTACTCAGCACTCTATTGTGACTTGTGAATGATGCCCAACGTAAGGCAAGAAACAATGCCTTTTTTTTTTGCTTTTTCAAATCATAGTCACACATCTCATGTACTGTAGCCTAGCCCAAAGACCTATATGTTTTGAAAACCTATAAGGTTTGTATCACAAATAAAGTGGCTAAATAACTTTTTCAAATGAAGCACATTAATTGGCTTTACAAGAGGTGTACAGTCATGGCCAAAGGTTTTGAGAATGAAACAAATATTAATTTTCACAAAGTCTGCTGCCTCCGTTTGTATGATGGAAATTTGCATATTCTCCAGAATGTTATGAAGATTGATCAGATGAATTGCAATTCATTTCTAAGTCCCTCTTTGCCATGCAAATGAACTGAATCCCCCAAAAAACATTTCCATTGCATTTCAGCCCTGCCACAAAAGGACCAGCTGACATCATGTCAGCGATTCTCTAGTTAACTCAGGTGTGAGTGTTGACAAGGACAAGGCTGGAGATCACTCTGTCATGCTGATTGAGTTCAAATAACAGACTGGAAGCTTCAAAGGGAGGGTGGTGCTTGGAATCATTGTTCTTCCTCTGTCAACCATGGTTACCTGCAAGGAAACCTGCAAGGATATTGCTGCCAGTAAGATTGCACCTAAATCAATCATTTATCGGATCATCAAGAACTTCAAGGAGAACAGCTCAATTGTTGTGAAGAAGGCTTCAGAGCGCCCAATAAAGTCCAGCAAGTGCCAGGACGTCTCCTAAAGTTGATTCAGCTGCGGGATCGGGGCGCCACCAGTACAGAGCTTGCTCAGGAATGGCAGCAGGCAGTTGTGAGTGCATCTGCACGCACAGTGAGGCGAAGACTTTTGGAGGATGACCTGGTGTCAAGAAGGGCAGCAAAGAAGCCACTTCTCTCCAGCAAAAACATCAGGGACAGACTGATATTCTGCAAAAGGTACAGGGATTGGACTGCTGAGGACTGGGATAAAGTCATTTTCCCTGATGAATCCCCTTTCCGGTTGTTTGGGGCATCCGGGAAAAAGCTTGTCCGGAGAAGACAAGGTGAACGCTACCATCAGTCCTGTGTCATGTCAACAGTAAAGCATCTTGAGACCATTCATGTGTGTGGTTGCTTCTCAGCCAAGGGAGTGGGCTCACTCACACTTTTGACTAAGAACACAGCCATGAATAAAGCATGGTACCAACACATCCTCCGAGAGCAACTTCTCCCAACCATCCAGGAACAGTTTGGTGACGAACAATGCCTTTGCCAGCATGATGGAGCACCTTGCCATAAGGCAAAAGTGATAGATAAGTGGCTCGGGGAACAAAACATCGATATTTTGGGTCCATGGCCAGGAAAATCCCCTGACCTTAATCCCAATGAGAACTTGTGGTCAATCCTCAAGAGGCGGGTGGACAAACAAAAACCCACAAATTCTGACAAACTCCAAGCATTGATTATGCAAGAATGGGCTGCCATGTGCCATGTGGCCCAGAAGCTAATTGACAGCATGCCATGGCGGATTGCAGAGGTCTTGAAAAAGAATGGTCAACACTGCAAATATTGACTCTTTACATCAACTTCATGTAATTGTCAATAAAAGCCTTTGACACTTATGAAATGCTTGTAATTATACTTCAGTATTCCATAGTAACATCTGGCAAAAATATCTAAAGACACTAAAGCAGCAAACTTTGTGGAAATAAATATTTGTGTAATTCTCAAAACTTTTGGCCACAACTGTAGAGCCTAACTCGCATACATAAGCAGCTCGTGAGTTTCAAGTTATGGCAAGATCATTTTCACCATAAAAATGCACCTTTATAATAAAAGCATTACATGCATAATCGCATTTGCAGTGACTTTTGATAATGGTGTTTGCCCTATAGCCTACTGCCCGTGTACGCATTGATGTGCTTACAATGTCAAGAAATAGCCTAATAGTTTATAAACATTTTAAGTGTTCTGATCTGTTGTGGCAGCCTCATTGCATAAAACAAGTGTTTTTATGCTAGTGGATGTATTAATTTGGGATCTATCGCATCCCACAACCTTCCAAGACTATGTTTGGAATATTTATTTCTTGCACAAAATATAATAGGTTAACTTTTGTACTATGGGGGATAGTAGATTGACATAGGCTACTGTTATTGCTGTTTGTTAGGCCTACTCATCTTGTTGGCTGACGAAAAGTAAATGTGGACAATTCTTCCAATATCTTCAATATGCACCTTGGAATTGGAGAAGGGCAGTCGCGTCCCCGATGTGTCTGTCTTCACTTGTAGCCTGTGACAAAGACCCAATCACCTGATGGAGAGCCATGTGAGTGAGAGGTGCTTCGGAGCACAGCACTCGGGGAGAAGGGCACAACTCATGGAAAAGGGCACAACGCAGCACTCCGAGCAAAAGGCACAATAGTGGCTGCAAAAGGCATAGATTTTTTTAGGGTGCATTACGGCCACACTAAGGGGATGCCACTGGGAAACTCAAGGCATCATCAAGTGCTTGTCAAATTGTGAATGAGAGACTGATGAATTGTCTACAGCATGCACAAAAAAACAAAGCAGAGTTCATGCCTTTAAAGTTACTTTTTTCAAACCATCATTAGAGTCGCATGATGTAGCCTTAAAATATATTAAAAATCAAAACATATAGCCCAATGTTTGTAGAACAACTAAAGTTACATTAATAACTCTAAATTATGCATATCGGAGTACCTATTTCTTTGTTAACCGCTTAACACAGAATAGCCGCATGTGCGCACTTCCTCAAATCATTTGGAGAAAATATACTTTCTTTTTATTTAATTCAGCTTTGTTCAATTGTATTCTTCATACTATAAAAAAACGCCACTAAGCAAATCTTGTCTGCTAAATGAACTAGTGTTGCCCACAGCCACTTGGCACAGCCAGATCGGGACCTAACATAAGGACAACTCAGACTATGCTATTCTGTTCTTCTGAAATAGACTACATTTTATTTATATCATGTTTCTTTAGACCTGTCTAAAGTAAATCATGGATTTATTGTGATGGTGTAGGCTATATTACATGGACTTATTAGAGATGTTCCAAAGGTCTGCATCAGTAGCTTGTAGGCTATGTGTGGAAGCCAGGGAGATGATGAATGTGTTTATGTTAATTAACGGTCAATTACCGTGAGACCGACAGTTATTTGCTTGACGATCACCGGCTGAAAAATAATTGTGACCTCCAAAGCCCTACTTGAGTTAATTAAATATGGGTGGCTCAGAAATGGCTCAGGAATATTACAAAATATTTTCACATGTGGAGTTTTCTTGCATGTGAAACTGAAAAATGTTATTTCCACGAAATAGATTTTCAATTCCACATGTGAACTTGAGATTTTCACATGAAAAAGTTTTTCACGTGTAAAACTACATATCCATGTGAGGTGAGAACATGTTTTTCCTCTCACGTGAAAAGTTGGTGTTAAAATGTAATACATGTGAAAATATGGTTTGTATTATGGAATGTGCAGGCCATCAAATCAAAGGCAGTCCTTCGATAAAAAGTTGTTTTTGACTAAAATGAAAGTGTGTCAGATTGTCAATCTCACGAGCTTGGAGTAATAACAAGTTCAACTACTTAAGACATTGACTCGAATCTAGGTTGTGCCTTTAGATTTTGAGAAAATTAACAACTAAGGATGTTTAACTTCTCATTAACTTCTCTAACCCCAAATCCCAGCCTGGTTTGATTGGTCTGCTTAGCAAGCGTCCCCGCAATGTTGCGCCTCTTGGTTTAGGAACTCTATGGCTAGGGCCTTTCTCTATGTGTTTGTGTGTGAGTGGGTGCGTTTGTGCATGCGTGTGATTGGGAATGGTTCATCAGCAAACTTTTTAAAGATCTTTGTCACTCTATCCTGCAGTGCCCATTACAGTGTGCATGCGTGTGATTGGGAATGGTTCATCAGCAAACTTTTTAAAGATCTTTGTCACTCTATCCTGCAGTGCCCATTACAGTGTGCATGCGTGTGATTGGGAATGGTTCATCAGCAAACTTTTTAAAGATCTTTGTCACTCTATCCTGCAGTGCCCATTACAGTATTGCCATAGTATACAGAGTATGACCTAACCCTGAGAATCAGAAAGATGGGTAGGGAAGGAGAGGGATGAATAGATAGAAAGAAATAAATGACTTGACAGAAGCCTTGTTTATACTTGGCACTCATCCGTTGTCCTGATCTTGTCCACATTCTTTAAAATGCTTTATTTATGAATATATTTGATTAACAATACAAAACATCCACATACAAACTACAACATACAGACGCACACAAACATCCACAATATCTCCCCTGCCCAGACCCACCTGCTCGCACCCCCCGCCCGCATCACTCTTCGCCACATGGCCTCAAAATGCACCATTTTATTTCTCTCTGTTGCCTATGCACTTTCAACATTTAGATAATAAAGCATTTTACCTGTCCATTGTGTTAACGATGGAGGATTGGTTGATTTCCAGTTCTTAAGTAAGCGTTTTTTCAAGATCAATGACGAGAAAAGTAATCACTGCAGGGGCGGCAGGGTAGCCTAGTGGTTAGAGCGTTGGACTAGTAACCGGAAGGTTGCGAGTTCAAACCCCCGAGCTGACAAGGTACAAATCTGTCGTTCTGCCCCTGAACAGGCAGTTAACCCACTGTTCCCAGGCCGTCATTGAAAATAAGAATTTGTTCTTAACTGACTTGCCTGGTTAAATAAAGGTAAAATAAAATAAATAAAATAAAAATAATCACTGCACCCTCATAATCACTGCACCCTCATAATCACTGCACCCTCATAATCACTGCACCCTCATATGCCATGCATTGACATTTGCAATAGAAGTAAATTTACATTGTAATTCTTCTGACAGCCAACTTTCTAACTTTTGGACTTGTTCCAACATTCCCTCCATCTTGTGCCAATATCAGTTATTTTTAAGTCTTGGTTTATATTTTTTTCTAAGAGGTTGTCAGTTGGATAGGCTCTCTACAAGGTTTTGTATATCTTACCTATTATATGAACATCCTTTTTTTGACTGAAATAGAGTTCCCTCGAGATTGCTCTGATGTCCCAAAAACAAAACAAAAAAATGGAAATGAAACATTTAAGTTGGATCTATTTCAAAATATCTACATTGGTTAGTCCAAAATTGCTTTTTTATTCTGTCATGGAAATACATGTATTTCCTATTACTAAGTAATTTATGGTTTCTATGCCTTTAGTTTTCCATGTGGACCAATTTATAGATGAATTCTGAAAAGCTATCCAAGGATTGTTCCATTAGGTTGTGTTTTTAAGGAATGATATTTGTTCTTGTAGAATACATTTCATTTTCTTCCATACTGTTATAGTGTTCTTAACTATGAAGTTGTTAATGTTCTTAACTTTATCCTTAAAGAATATACACATAAAAAGTTTCTGGGGATGAGCATGCAGATCTTCAAGATGTAAGCATTATTCCTCATTAGTGCATTTAACTATATTTTATTTTATTTATCTGTTATTTTAAATGTCGCAAGTAAAAGCCCTGATTGGTGAGTTGATACAATTCCAAGTCTGGAAGGTTAAAACCACCCTCTGTAAAAGTTTGGTATTACCGAGAATAAATATAACAACTTTGGGAGCCATGCCATTCCGAAGAGTTTTATTCGACCTGTAAGATTTATGGGAATATTGTTCCATTTAATTATATCTGCTTTTATACTGTTAAGAAATGGGATAAAGTTGTCATTATATATTTGTTGTTTCTTGTCACTTACTAAGCATCCTAAGAATTTGATATTTTTTGTGGTACACTTAAAGGATTGCTGTAGATCATGAGTTAATATTTTTATTTTTCCTATTGCCATTATTTCATTGTTTTCCAAATTCATTTTATACCCTGAGATTTTTAAGTATTTGAAATGATTTTTTAGCAAGGAGGGCATTGAGTTTTCAATTATTGGTCAGGTATATCAGAAGATCATCTGAAAATAAGTTTAGTTTATATTCATGTTTACCAATACTGATACTAGTTCGTTTTGTGTCCTGTCTAATTCTTTCTGCAAGTGGTTAATTTGCCAGTGCAAACAGGAGGGGGGAGAGAGAACATCCCTGTCTTGTACCCCTTTCTAAAGCAATTTCATCAGATAATGTATTGTTTGTGTATATTTTTGCTTTAGGACATTTATATTATATTTTTATGAAATGTATTATTTCAGCTGGAAAGTTGAAGGCTTCCAAAGTGTTGAATAGAAATTCAATACAGTCAAAAGCCTTTTTGGCATCAACAGCCATTATTGATAAATCTATGTTAATATGTTGTGTATTGTATTAAACTGAAATATGTTCTTCTATTTGTTTGTAAATGTCTATTTTTAATAAAACCCTGTTTGATTGATATGTATCAAGTCTGGGACGACATTTGCCATTCTATTGCTTATGAGCTTTGTGGTTATTTTATTGTCACAACTGTTGTTTATTTGCGATTTATATAGCTTTTCATATAAGCTTTTAAAATGGCATTTATCTCATATATGTTTCTAATTGATGCATTTGTATCTTTAAAAATTATAACTGATTTGGCATGTATTCGTTTTGTGAGGGCTGCAAGATGTTTACCAGGTTTATTTGCCATTAAATAGTATGCTTTATTTGAGTTTAGCCTGTAGTTGTTATCGCTCTTCCAAAGTAAAAGATCATATTCCTGCTTAAATTCAGACATTTTAGGACATCCCGGCCAGCCAATCCCTTATGAGCTTTTTCTAAAATGGTGATTTATTTTTCTTTAATTTTAATTTCTAACTCAGATTAAAATTTTTCTGAGTAGGAGATTATTATTCCCCTAATGGATGCCTTAAAAGCGTCCCAGATTATATTGGGACGGCTTTTCTCTACTCTTTATGTCTACATTTTTTATTTTATATTTTGAAGATTCTCTCTGTTCATTCTCCATATTCCGCCGCTAACTTTATTTTATGTTGGTATAATTAAGTATGACACTGTCCTGATCTAATATGGCCAGCTGTTTTTAGTCAAAACTTTCGCGTTTTAACGTAAAATGTTTTTGTTGTACTGTATGTGCGTTTGTGGTTTTGTTTAATGTAGTGTTAGTGTATGTAAGTTGTTTTGTCTGAAATGTTGTTCCCCCTGCTGCTATTGGACCAGGTCTCTCTTGGAAAAGAGATGTTATCTCAATGACAAAAAATAAATAAAGGTTTAAAAAAATGTATAATATAAAAAATATATACTATATACTATATAATATATATAATATATATAATAAAAAATCCCCATCAATTTAAGCTAGAGATATCAGTCTCTAATTTAAGGCCTATGTTGGCCTTCCGCATCTGTGGCCGAGCTACAACTGTGCGTGTCGGACTCCTCTGAAGACGGTAATGCTGATGTGCCCACCTCTGTCTGTAGCGTCCGAACCGTTTGAGCTACAAACTCATCTGAAGGAAACCCATAGAAACGAATGGAAGTAGTTTTGTGCCAACAAAAATAAGGCGTTAAATATGTGTCCCAAATTTTTCTTAATATTTTCTGAGCTTTCTTATATCGCCTGGATATAGGACAGACACCTCAGAACCTTATTCCTTATGATAAAAAACTAAATGTTTTACCCCCTTTTCTCCCCAATTGGTAGTTAGTCCCATCGCTGCAACCGTACAGACTCAGGAGAGGCGAAGGTCATGCGTTCTCCGAAATACAACCTTGCCAAGCGGCACTGCTTCTTGACACACTGCTCACTTAACCAGGAAGCCAGCCCCACCAATGTGTCCGAGGAAACACTGTACTACTGGCGACTGTGTCAGCGTACATGCGCCCGGCCCGCCACTAGAGCGTGATGGGACAAGGACATCCCTGCCAGCCAAACGCTCCCCTAACCCAGACAACACTGGGCCAACTGTGCGTTGCCTCATGGGTCTCCAGGGTCATGGCCACCCGCGTTATAGCCCGGAATCGAACTCGGATCTGTAGTGACGGCTTAAGCACTGCAGTGCCTTAAACCGCTGCGCCACTCAGGAGGTCCCCTGTGACACATTTTTTGACTGTCTTTTTTGCCATTTATGAATGTGTTATACAATGCATTTCTATGGGCTCCAGTAGTAAAGGCCAAATTCGATATTTGATCATAAAATAAAAAGTGGGAAACCAAAATGGCTCCTTAAATTCCAAATCAAACAGCTAAATAATCCGTGGTATTACCATTTTAAAACAATTCCATATGTTAGCTTAGTACCCTTATTAAAAACTATATATATATATTTTGTTGTGAATTCTTGAAATCTTGTCCACATTCTGATTGTGCCGACATTTTCCAAAATATGTCTACACATGGTAATAAAATGTGTCTCGCATCCATCCATTGTGTCCGTTTTGTGAGCAGATTTTCTGGTACCTCCCCTTTATGCTAACTTTTTGACAGCTGTTTTTTTTTAATAATATGTATTTATTTATTTTAAGACACATATTGATGCCATAACTCAATGGTGCCACTTGTCAATGATTTTAGAAGGTGGGATCATGATTTAAACGGTTCCACTGTCCAGATCTGTCTACACTTAAGATTTCCAGACACGGTCTTTTAATCGTTTACACCTGTCAGAAAATGTGGTCACAAACAGAATGTGGATAAAATCAGGACAAAGCCAAAGGATGCATGTTAGAAAATGGGGCTAGAGAGGTAAAGAGCGAACATGGATGGATAGAGATCAGATTAGATGTAGTGTCAGAGATTAAACTACAGAATCTGTCCAGACCCCAGAATGGAACTAGGTTAGTCTTTAAAATTAGCCTTAGCCAACATCTGTTCTCTTTGTGTGCGGTAAGATACTTACTGCTGATTTGAGTGCTTACAAATGTGAACATTCCTGGGACCCATGACGCATGTCTGTTTCGGATTGTCTGCCTGTAGAGCTGTGTGTGTGTGTACATGTATGTGTGCGTGAGAAAGGGAGCGAAAGAGCGTGTTGGAGGAGACAATGCTCCCTTGTCCCGTCTGTCTCTCAGACATTGGAATGGAAAGAGGGAGACAGAAAGGGAGGAGAAAGAGAGCGGATAGAGGGGAAGAGAGGGCGGGAGACAAGAGCCCATGAGAGGCAGATCGAACAGACAGCTCTCTCTCCAAACCGTAATGTTGTGTAGACACAGTGATAGTGGGGCCCAATAACCCTCCACGGAACTAAGGCATACACAGCTGAAACGCTCTCTACAAAAGGACTTCTTTATTTCATACAAAGGAAGATCGTGATTGCAGTAATTTCCGTAATGGCAATAATAGTGTCACGTACACAAACATAGAAAAACAACAAATACAAAAATATTTTGCACTGTGTATCAGTTTGGAAGTAGAGCTAATCTTTGAATTACAATCTCGGTTGGACTCATTTTGTTTTCAAAACCACAATTGACCTTTTCAACAATTTTTTTAATATATTTTTTTTTACATCCGTCTGTTGCTCTCCATCTTATGTGACACAGAGCTTCTCTCTGTGTCATATGTCCATATACTACAATCAAACAGGTGATTTGTAGGGCACTGTATCTGTGGAGGGTGTAGTGAGGAAAGACACCAGAAAGACAGAGTGGGAGTGAGTGCTTCACCTGTGTCTGTCACACACTGGTCATTTCACCATGCATTTCACCCCAGTCAAGAAACCCAAGACACATGAACACATCTAAAAAAAAAACACATCTATTTTCATTTGTTTCCTAGTTTGTTCTAAAAGAGTCTGTGTTCGGTTTCGGGTTACGTGGTAAGAAAACGACGGCCACGTTGCAGCATATATGAGCGTTGAGGAAGAAAAGCTGTGGAAGTTAAGTAGACAAACAACGAGAAAGGCATGTGCAAAATTCACTCTGAGGCTGGAGGAGATTCCTGACCACTGTTTCCAACAGTCCAACAGTGGATTCTCTCCCTTTTCTTCTTCCTCTCTTCTCCTTGCTAGTCTTAGATGTGCCATGTAATGGTCATATGTATCAGAAGCTGGGTCTAGGCACTATCTGTTCATCCTGACCAGCAGAAAACCGCCATGTTGGTCAGACTGAGGCATCTCCTGGCCTCTCCACACAGTGTCTCTCGCAGCTGACATCCCTGTGTCTGTTAACATCAATGGACCCCATCCTGAGGAAACTAAGGATGAGTCGGCCATGTTGGTCCCACTTCAGGGGTCTGTAGCAGTGGCCATGTTGGATCCATCTGTAGGTGACTGGCTCCAGTAGGGGGCTATAATGGTGGCCATGTTGGATTCATCTGTATGTGTAGTTGCCTGTTTGCTCTGAGCAGGTCAGTGTTGTCCTCAGCGAGAGGGTCAGGGGTCGGGTCTCCTGACCTCCACAGCTCGGCTCTGGGTTAGGGTCAACCTGAGGAACACAGAGAGAGATTAGGCCAGTTTGACCTACAATACTGTGTATGTATGTACGTGCATGCGTGGTGTGTGTGTGTGTGCATCTGCGTGTGGGTGAGTGTACCTCGGAGTAGAGAGGTGGGGGCTGGAATCTGAACTCTGTGATGTAAGCTTGCAGCGTTCCCTGGCCCTCTTGGTTGACCTCTGAACCCTCACAGCGCTCCAGACAGCCTCGCCTCTGCTCCTCTGTCACCGCCAGGTCACTGTAGCTGGGGGGAGCTGTGAAAACACACACGACATGCAATTAACATGGGAGAACACACACACACAGTACACACACTCCACACACAGTACACACACACAGGTATATGTCGTACCCTCAGGTCTCTCTGGCCAGCTGACGGTACAACAGTAGCTGCTGATGCTGCTGGTTCGACTGGTGAATGCGTGGAGGGGGATGGTCCCTATCACCAACGGCAACGACAGAGACAGGTTCAACCCCCCAGGGATGTCCACATACACCTGAGAGGGGGAGAGATGGATATTATCTTATTTACGGCCCACATTTTGATGCACTAACTTTTACAATACAATACATGACAGGAAAGTACCTGCTAAACCGGTTAGATTTTAGGAGGTATTTGTTTATTTCATATTCTCCCATATTAACACATGTATTACCATATCAACTATACTATGTTTATTATCATTCTTCACCATCAGTGAGTACTCCACTCTAATGAGTGGACAGTCCAGGATGGATGGGGAGACCGGGGGTATGTGGAGCAGTTTTCCTTCCCAGCTCTGGCTCTTCCCCTGGGACAGGGTGTCCCCACGCAGGGCCGCCACCTGCTGCTGGAGCTGTCTAGCCTTGCCCTTAGCGAAGTAGGTCTGGGTCTGGCACAGCGCTGCCTTGGGCACCACCACCCTGGACGAACAGTTCTCCACCTCCGCAAAGATCTGGAGGGACTCACCTAAGAGAGGAGGAGAGGAGAAAAAGGCTGAGATGTGGGGGGGGGGGGGTGAGTATGGGACTGTGTGTGTGTGTGTGTGGTGTCCTGAGAATATCTCTCAGCGCAGTATTTATATCTGCAGTGCTGTATGTTCCCTCTGGGGTTTGAGCATGTTGTGTTGTGAAACATTGATATAGATTGAGATTGAGCGGAAATCATCATTAGCCAATCAGGTATTTCTCACCTGGTGTGTATCCTTTCCTCTCTATCTTGGCGCTGAGTGAGATGGGTCCTGAGGCACAGAACCAGCAACACAGGGTCTTGTCCTTAGTGCCAGCTTGAGGGGCCTATACACACAGAAATGGCAGTCACAAATTGCCCTGTGTGACAGCTTGTGTGTGTGTGTGTAGGGGGGGGGGGGGGTGTACACGTGGGACATTTTGTTTGTTCCCACAAGGTCAAATGCTATTTCTAGGTGGTTTAGGGTTAAGGTTAGAATTAGGTTTAGGAGCTAGGGTTAGGTTTAGGGTCAGGAACTAGGTTTAGGTTTAAGGTTAGGAGCTAGGGTTACGTTTAGGAGCTAGGGTTAGGTTTAGGAGCTAGGTTTAGGGTTAGGAGCTAGGTTTAGGGTTAGGAGCTAGGGTTAGGTTTTTTGGGTTAGGGTAATTGTACGGGTTAGGGGTTAGGGAAAATAAGATTTTGAATGGGACTGAATTGTGGGTCCCCATTTGAATTGTGTGTATTCCTCACCAGTAGCAGTGGTGTGTTGATGTCAATGTGTTCAAAGACAGTGAACTCTTTCTTGACTCTGACAGGCAGCAGCCATGGTCTGTAGAGCTCTGCTCTCACCCAGTACCTCACACTGCCATGCTTCCCTTCAAATGACGTGGCCAGGGGCCTGAGAGAGGGGGACGAGGGGAGAGAGGAAATTGGTTCATAGGATTAGACTTCTTACAGGTCTATCTTTAGATATGATTCCATATTTGGGTTTCGGATTTTATGTTATGGCTGTTATAGGTTTGTGTATGTCCATCTGTTACGTACATCTGTGGTAGCAGGAAGCTGAATGCGAACTCGTGTAATCCTGTGTTGAGAACAGTCAGGGCTTCCTCTGGACTGTCTTCATCTGAAACACAGGAGAACAAGATTCCAAATACCATACCTGACGCACACACACACCCAGTGTACACACGCATAGACACGCACCCACCATTTCATTTCATTGTATCATGTTGCGATTTCAAGTTGCCTAGTGCTTTCAAGTGCCTCAGTCCAAGGCAACACCAAGATAATAAATGCAGTAATAAATGTTGTACGACACATTAAAAAAAACACTGACACATAGAAAAGTACTTTATAGCACATACAACCCAGTCATTGTATTACATTTCAATATTACCCAGTCATGTCATCGATGCGTGAAATACAAAATGTCCATTAATCCATGAACATTTCAGACAGTACAAAGCGGAGAAGACACACCCAGGCAGAGGAAGCACGAATCCCCTTTCACTTCCTCAATCTACATGTCATCGATAAATGTTTATGTTGATGTGTGTATAGATCTGTTTCCTGCCACCTCGGCACTCCCGCATGTTATCTTGTCAGCAGAGAACATTGTGTGTGTGTGTGTGTGTGTGTGTAGAGAACATTGTGTGTGGGTGTGTGTGGTTGTCAAGTCACACCGGCAGAGTGAGGAGAGCAGGCGCATACCGGTATGAACCAGAATGAGCAGTGGATTTTCAGCCGGCTACTCCAACAGACACATTACTACTCGGCCTCCCATTGGAACAAAGCTAACCTGGTCCCGCCCCTCGACTAAGGCCCTTTATGAATGACCGTGTGCTCTGTTATACGGGAGGATGGAGAGACAGAAAGAAAAAGGGAACAGAGACAGGGAGCTATATACAGGGAGGAGGGAAAGAGAAAGGGAGGGAGAGACAGAGGGGGAGAGATTTCACCAAAAAACCCTCATGCCATGCAGCAGTAGAAGCAGCCATGTTATTCTCACAGACAAAACAGAGAGCCAGCAGAGATGGACTTTAGTATCTGAGGTAAATAAAGAGGGACTCGAGAGCAGGTACATTTACGCATCTTTATTAAAAAACCAACAGCATGTTTTATTTGACAAATTCATCAGAGGCAATCAATCAATCAACACACAGCATCAATGAGGGTTATTACAGTGCAACAAAAACTAGGAAAACATTAAAAAACGAATAAACACTTGCAAAAATGTCTAAAAACACGTTTTTGCTTTGTCATTATGGGGTAGATTGACGAGGAAAAACATTTATTCAATCAATTTTAGCTGTAACGTAACAAAATGTGGAAAAAAGTGAAGGGGTCTGAATACTTTCCGAATGCACTGTACTTCAACACCAAGTGAGATAAAAGCAGTGTAGCCGGCAGGCAGCTTTGGTCCAGGAGAGCTACAGCCCAGCACTAACACACCTGGGTCTACAGATGTAGGGTCTTAATTTGAGCCAGATTGCTACAACAGGAAAGTAATCCTGCAGCAACAGGAAATGTGAATTATTATATGGATCGTTATTCATTGACATTTCTTTGCCGGGATCAGTACAAGGGAAAATAAAGTCTGCAATGTCAACGTGGAAATTACAAACTTCAGAAGCCTTTTTACTTCAAATACGCTACAAATGTAAAATGTCCTGCATTGCACAGATGTACTATTTAAACCACAATTAGTCCAATAGGGTGAGTTAGTGTGGGCCTGGAACACAAGCCTACACAACATTTAGCTTTCCAGTTCAAATCTGTTGCACACCTCTGAGGTAAACAGATAATCAGCACATACATGACATCATTTACCAGCCAGCTACATACAGATTTAGGATCTTATTTTGAGCCAGGTTGCTACATCTGAAAACAATCCGGCAGCAACAGGAAATGCAAATTATTATGTGGATTATAATTAATATAAATTTTTTTGGTAGGGGTTGATACATTTGGTTCACAAGGGAAAATCAAGTCTGAAATTTCAAAGTGGAAATTACAAACTTCAGATTCCCTTTGAAACCTCAAATACACCAAAAGTAAAAACTGTCCTGCATTGCAGGAAGGTCCTCCTTCAAGACGGTGATCAAACGAAGATCCTACATCTGTAAGGAACCCTACCGATTAACGTTGTTTTCGTAAAGGCTATTCTGAATTTAGGGTACCGGTAGGTTCGGTGAGTCGCCGAGAAGACAACCAATCTTCTGCTGGAGGTCTTGGCGATGGTATATTGTGGTGGATACAATTGCTCTGGAGAAAATATTGCTTCAGCTCTCAGACATCACCCTGGCAACGACAGCCTGATTCGCCCACACAGAGGTGCATTTACTGTCCTAATTATGAGATAGGAACTTACTCTGCCATATATATGTTTGTATTGCTGTCTTATGTCAAGAGTGTATTTTTATTACGAGTGTATACTAACCATGGGATAGTTTTTCCTTCAAATCTCTTGGTGTTGTTATGCCCTGTAAAGATGCTGAATTAATCCTAGCTGTATCCGTTTACATGTCCCACTAGAACAGCTATTATGCAAATATCACTGGGACTGTTGTTATAGACTGAAACTGAACCTCAGCCTCAACCTCAGTACTACTGTAATTGTTGTAACATATCAATTACTTTATGAGGAAAGGCCTATGTATTTTTTAGGCAATATATATATATATATACTCGTTTTACAGTACACTATGGAAATGTAACAACAGCAAATTGATGACAAAATTGCATGCTTTCGAATTGTCATTTCCTCAGACGCAACGACGTCATCCCATATACACGTGGGAGTTCAGACCAATCAGAGGCGACAGAGGTCTGTCTCCCCCCGTGAGTCCCTCAGCCAGTTTGTGAACAGGTTTGAACCGCTTCTAACAAAGGGAGTAAACTTCAGGATGTTATCAGCGAAAGAATGTTCCTGATAAAATTGTACAACTTAAACAGTCATAAAACGTCGAAAATATTCCAACTTCAACCGCTTTCGGTTAGATTGGCCCAATCAAGGTCACATTCGGACTAAATTCTACGGTTTCTTCCCTCGCCACATAAAACGCAAAGGCGTTAACAACTTGTTATGACTGTTAAATCTGAATTAAAAAAAACAAATACTGTAGAATCTACATAAATTGTAATGTGTCACTATACAACATAAATATATGTCATATTTATGTTCCATCATGCGTTATTAAACAGACTAAATTGGACGAGGAAAACCTATGCGTTACACCAGGACTATCTGGTCGCATCAGGACCACTATCCCACCTGACTGAAAGAACTCATCAACGGGGGCACACATCATGACATTTGTTCCAATCAATGTGTGATGTGTGTGTTGTGCAGTTTATGTGAAATTGAACCCACCATCACTCGTAACTTACACATGGCGTAACCTATAACCACAGCAATGGCACTGCAGAGCTCCCTAACATGTCAGGAATCCGGTGATGTATAACCGTGTTCTATTTCTAGGTTATCCATTTATTTCAGAACAACCTGAACTAGGCCAACACTACCCATAAAGCCTACTCTCAAAATGTTGCCAACACATCTCTGTGAGAATGAGTGGTAATTATGATGTGGTTGTCCCTTACCTCTCTCCTCTCCTATTAACGTGTCGCTATGGTTTAAGTATTCCACCTCCTCGGTGTAATTCTGAGTGTAGGCAGTGTTGGCCCCAGCGTTGCGGGACTCTGTCCACCGCACCTTGGCTACTCCTCTGGCGGTTATGTTCAGCATTTTGACGCGAACCTCGCCTGCGACTTCGATGATCACCCTGCCGGATACCGAATCGCCACCGGAGTAAACGGGAACATTGTTGTCGTTGAGATAGTCGAAGCAGACGGCTAATGTCTTCACCTTGCCCAGCACCATGGTGTTAGAGAAAGAGCGTATAAGAAGTCATCTAGAAATCCCCACACACACCACCCACGGCCACTCTATTGCCCAGCATAGAGGCTGCGCCCTGCGGGCTGGGTCAGTGGTCCTCTCGCTGGCGGTTCGTATGTGTGTGTGAGCGGTAACAGTGGCTGGTAGCTCCTCGCATCCTCCCAGTGCGAGCCTTTGTAATGTGTCCTCCGCTTTCTAGTATGAGCTAGTGATTGGTCGTTCGCGAATTAACGACTCGTTTTGAACGGATCTTTTTGGTGAACGTCGGGAACCAAATCGCATGTGTGAAAGAGCCGTTCATTTGGCTCCCTGATTTGCATAGGCCTAGAGCTAGGCTATAGGCTACTGCTTTTTGAACGATTATCTGTAGATACGTTATAAAAACATTGTCGGAAGATGGTAATTCCTCCTTGCAGGAACAAAAGGTCCAAGTGACGAGAGAGCCTCATTATGGTCCACACTTTATTTTTGCATTGTGTAAAAAAACAACACCAGCGAGCTAATTTCGTCAGTTAAAAATGTATTTGAACTCACAGTTTAGACATCTTCTATTGTTCATGGTTTTTCATACATGTTTAACGAAGAGCTGTTTGGGAGCCATCTGAACGGCTCTTTTAGGTGAATGGAGCCAACATTTCCGGTTCATCGAAAAAATACATGATGTGCAGTCCAAAAGACACACTCTATCCCCTCTGCCCTCAAATTAAGTGGACACTTCTGATTACGTTTCATGACGTCTGACGAGAATACGCTTAAGGGGCGAGGGAGGAAGGAATTCATTTTAAATGGACCACCATAGGCCGGAAATTCGTCACTCTTTCATCCCGCGATGATTGCCCCCCCCCCCCCAACCCAACCCCTCTTTTTACCCAGCCGCTACTCTGTTTATCATATATGCATAGTCACTTTAACTATACATTCATGTACATACTACCTCAATCAGCCTGACTAACCGGTGTCTGTATGTAGCCGCGCTACTTTTATAGCCTCCTAACTGTATATAACCTGTCTTTTTACTGTTGTTTTATTTATTTACTTACCTATTCACCTAATATCTTTTTTTGCACTATTGGTTAGAGCCTGTAAGTAACCATTTCACAAATAAACTTTGATTTGATTTGATTGTGTTTTCAGACACTAGTAGCTTGTAGGTGCTTTATATGCGCTACAGTCAATTATGAGTGCACGTCTACTTACATTAAATATAGAATTATTCATTTACGTTTTCATGTTCATAAGGAACATTTTTTATTTACAATTTCCAAAAGATAACAAAAAAAAAACATATTTACATTTCATGATAGGTGTTTGTGCCAACATGTGCATTAGTAGCACACTTTCGAACTTATTTGCATTCATTTTTATTTACACTTGTATGTTGACTTCTCCCTTGATGTTGTTTTTTAAGTTTTCACTGACCTTTTCTTAGCGGATGTACAATCGTCGCGAATTGAATTATGGGGAGTTTCAGGCCCCAGAGTGAACATAATTGTACAGTCGCAGAGCCGACTAAAAACGAGGGCTGAGGGGCATACGTTGCAAACTTCCCTTGCTTGGCTAATCATTTGGACCGCCCTCCAAGATGGCCACTGGATTTCCCCAAGGGCATAAAGCGAGGGTAAGTGGATGTGGGTGTGTCTTTTAAGTGTTTGGACCACCGCCTTGGAATTCCCATGCTGCAACCTGGACTCAGGTATAGATGTAACATAGTAAATGTAAATCCAGACATGCCAATTAGTAAAATATCTAATGTTTTGTATGGTATGTATTAATTTGTCAATCTCCATCATCCATTTCACATGATATGTTACAAAATACAATTTGTATGATCTGTGAAGAATTGTAATTTGTACAATATGTTAAGAAATCGTAAAAAGGTATATATGTTACGAATTCCAATTTGTTGTGGCTAACATTAACTAGGTAGCGAATGCTAACGTGCGCTAGGTAGCTAACCGTAGCTAGGCTAGGGTTAAGGTTAGGAGTTAGGTTAGGGGAAGGGTTAGCTAATGCTAAGTACTGTAGTTGCAAAGTAGGTCAAAAGTAGTAAGAAGTTGCAAAGTTGCTAATTTGGCAAAATGTTAAAGTTGTCCATGATGAGCTTCAAACATGCAACCTTTGGGTTACTAGATGTTTGCGTTATACGCTTACCCATCCACCCTGACCAACCACCGTACTTTAATTTTTGCCTTAACTAACCTTCTGTCTCCTGTAACCATAACATACTGTACTAATTTTAGGGTCTTGGATTTGCTTTTACTATGTTTCGTCTACTCTATGAGACCAGGCTGCATCACTAGTATGAGCCTCCAGGTCTCAAAACTCTTAAAGAGAAACTGCCCCTAAAAAGTAACTCATCCCTTTGAAAACAGCCTATGTGGCATCAAAATGAGTCAGAAACATTTATTCTAGTGCCAAAATTGACTACAAAGTTTAAATAGGATAATTTGACATGAAGTCAGTCTCATCTGAAAAGGAGTTTGGAACCTCAGTTGAGTCACAACGAGTAAATTAATGTTGCGTTTTAATTACAAATATGTCAACAAATCATGCCCCCTTTTGGCAAGAGCCATGCGCAAATCAATTTGAGGGGGATTATTTGAAATACTCTTTGAAGAGGTATGGTTTCAAGTGTCTTTTGAAGATGGGCAAGGACTTCTGCTGTCCTAGTTGATGCGAGCTTCAACTGGAAGCCAGTGGAATGTGCGGAGTAGTGGGGTGACATTGGAGAACTTGGGAATGTTTAATTTATCTAACGACGTCAGATATCGTTATTGCTGCTTATGTAGCTAGGTACCTAACTTTTGATTAGGCAAGGCAGGCTAGATAACGTTTTAGGTAATGTTAGCATAGCTAGCTAGCTAACTACCGCATTACAATTTAGGTCTTATAGCTCAAACAAGTGTATTGTCTATACTGCTGGTTATGTAACGCTATTATTGATAATGCTGCGGGTTGGGTCAGTGGTCTTCTCGCTGGCGGTTCGTATGTGTGTCAGCGGTAGCTCCTCGCATCCTCCCAGTGCGATCCTTTCTAATGTGTCCTCTGCTTTCTAGTATGAGCTAGTGATTGGTCGTTCGCGAATTAACGACTCGTTTTGAACAGATATTTTTGGTGAACGTCGGGAACCAAATCGCATGTGTGAAAGAGCCGTTCATTTGGCTCCCTGATTTGCATAGGCCTAGAGCTAGGCTATAGGCTACTGCTTTTTGAACGATTATCTGTAGATACGTTATAAAAACATTGTCGGAAGATGGTAATTCCTCATTGCAGGAACAAAAGGTCCAAGTGACGAGAGAGCCTCATTATGGTCCACACTTTATTTTTGCATTGTGTTAAAAAAAAAACACCAGCGAGCTAATTTCGTCAGTTAAAAATGTATTTGAACTCACAGCTTAGACATCTGCAAATTTTCATGGTTTTTCATACATGTTTAAGCACTACTGAACGAAGAGCTGTTTGAGAGCCATCTGAACGGCTCTTTTAGGTGAATGGAGCCAACATTTCCGGTTCATCGAAAAAAGACATGGGTTACGGTCCAAACACGTAAAAGACACACCCTATCCCCTCAGCCCTCAAATTAAGTAGACACTTCTGATGACATTTCATGACGTCTGACGAGTATGTACTTGCAGGGCAAGGGGCGAGGGAGGAAGGAATGAATTTTAAATGGATCACCCTTGGCCGGAAATTCATCACTCCTTCATCCCTCGATGATTGTGTTTTCAGCCTTTCAGTAGCTCGTGGGTGCTTTTATATGCGCTACAGTCAATTATGAGTGCATGTCTACTTATATTAAATATTTAATTATTAATATACACTTACTGTATGATTGCTAGCAAATTAATTAGCTAACTAACGTTAGCCTGCCTAGCTGGAACTTCTGAAGAAGGAACATGTTTTATTTCTACAATTTCCAAAAGATAACCAAACAAAAACATATTTACATTTCATGATAGGTGTTTGTGCCAACATGTGCATTAGTAGCACACTTTCGAACTTATTTGCATTCATTTTTATTTACACTTGTATGTTGACTTCTCCCTTGATGTTGTTTTTTAAGTTTTCACTGACTTTTCTTAGCGGATGTACAATCGTCACGAATTGAATTATGGGGAGTTCCAGGCCCCGGAGTGAACATAATTGTACAATCGCAGAGCTTACGTTGCAAACTTCCCTTGCTTGGCTAATCATTTGGACCGCCCTCCAAGATGGCGACAGGATTCCCTTAAGTGGATGTGGGTGTGTCTTTCAAGTGTTTGGACCGCTACCTTGGAATTCCCATGCTGCAACCTGGACTCAGGTATAGATGTAACATAGTAAATGTAAATCCGGGACATGCCAATTTGTAAAATATCTAATGTTTTGTATGGTATGTATTAATTTGTCAATCTCCATCATCCATTTCGTATGATATGTTACAAATTACAATTTGTACAATATGTTACAAAATCGAAAAACATATATATTACAAATTCCAATTAGTTTTGGCCAACATTAACTAGGTAGCGAACGCTAACGTTCACTAGGTGGCTAACCGTAGCTAGGCTAAGGTTTATGGTTAGGGTTAGGAGTTAGGTTAGGGGAAGGGTTAGCTAATGCTAAGTAGCTGCAAAGTCGGTAAAAAGTAGTAAGAAGTTGCTAATTAGGCAAAATCCTAAAGTTGTCTATGATGAGCTTCAAACATGCAACTTTTGGGTTACTAGATGTTCGCGTTATACGCTTACCCATCCACCCTGACCAACCACCGTGCTTTCATTTTTGCCTTAACTAACCTTCTGTCTTATGTAACCATACCAAACATAACATATTGTACTCATTTGAGGATCTTAGATTCAACTTTCACATTTACCACTACCCCAGGAATCACTCCTTTCAATGGAGCCCTTTTCTTGAGAGCAAAACAATTCAAATCTCTTGTCCCCCTTTGTTTAACACGGAGCGCCTGCTCCCCCTGACCCAATCTGGCAGTACAGTCAGTCTACATCTGTAAAGCATAGAATTAGAGTTTCCACTAGTTGCCACAGCCAAAAAGTCAAAATTGGCTATATCGTAAAAATGAATGAAAACATACATTTGCTTTTTGGTCTTAATTTAAGGTTGGGGTTGGGCATAAGGTTTGCAGTGTGGTTAGGGTTAGGGTTTAAAATCACATTTTAACAAGATCAATTGTAGAAATAGGCAGCCTTTGTGACATTTTTGCTGTCGTAACTAGTGACTAGCTAGCATTAGCTTGACCCGAGTTACTGCCCCGATGACACAGATGGCTTCATCAACAATGGTAATGTGTGTTATGTGAAAACTTGTATTAAAAAATACCCAGTTTGATCAACTAGTAGATTAATTACCCAGCCAAGCAGATACAAATAGGAGAGTCATTTTGGTTGTGAAGTGCATTAACAAAAAGCTTTGTCCTTTCTTTATAACAAAATGCAATTTACCGCTGTCTATTGTATCACCTTGTCACATGCCTTCCCAGTTAATAATACCTCATAAGATGAGGAAGTGCTTTCTTTATGAGGATTGCCTGCTGCAGTGGTTCGAGAGATGTCCAGCTAGCATGCCGAACATGCAACATAGAGAAGACCAGCAAGGGGAGGCTCAGCTTCACGCAGACATGCCCTCGCTGTGAGCACTCCTATAAATGGAACAGGGGGTAAAAATTGAATCAGGTTGGTGACATTTGACCGGGTTAAAGGTCAAAACAGTTTCACCTTCATAACCTAGCCTGGTGGAAACAGGCTTATAGCTGTGTTAACCATTCTATTTTACTTCAGATATCAAATCAATTGAAGTTTTATTAGTCACATGTGCCGAATACAACACCTTATAGTGAAATGCTTACTTACAAGCCCCTAACCAACAATGCAGTTTAAAAAATATGAATAAGAATAAGAAATAAAACTAACAGGTAGATAAAGAGCAGCAGTAAAATATCAATAGCAAGAATATATACAGGGGGTACTGGTACAGAGTCAATGTTCGGGGGCACCGGTTAGTCAAGGTAAATGGGGATAACATGTACATGAAGGTAGAGTTATTAAAGTGACTATGCATAGATAATAAAAGACTAGCAGCAGCGTAAAAGAGGGGGGGACAATGCAAATAGTCTGGGTAGCCATTTGATTAGATGTTCAGAAGTCTTATGGCTTGGGGGTAGAAGCTGTTTAGAAGCCTCTTGGACCTAGACTTGGCGCTCCGCTACTGCTTGTCGTGCGGTATCAGAGAGAACAGTCTATGGCAGGAAGCTTGGCCCCAGTGATGTACTGGGCCGAACGCACTACCCTCTGTAGTGCCTTGCAGTCGGAGGCCGAGCAGTTGCCATACCAGGCAGTGATGCAACCAGTCAGGATGCTATCAATGTTGCAGCTGTAGAACCTTTTGAGGATCACAACTCTTCTCAGTCTCCTGAGGGGGAATAGGTTTTTTCAAGCCATTTCACAACTGTCTTGGTGTGTTTGGACCATGTCAGTTTGTTGGTGATGTGAACACCAAGGAACTTGACGCTCTCAACCTACTCCACTACAGCCCCGTCGATGAGAATGGGGTGTGCTCGGTCCTCCTTTTCCTGTACTCCACTATCATCTCCTTTGTCTTGATTACGCTGAGGTTGTTGTCCTGGCACCACAGGACCAGGTCTCTGACCTCCTCCATATAGGTTGTCTTGTCATTGCTGGTGATCAGGCCTACCACTGTTGTGTCATCGGCAAACTTAATGATGGTGTTGGAGTCGTGCCTGGCCATACAGTCATGAGTGAACAGGGAGTTCAGGAGGGGACTGAGCACGCAATCCTGTGGGGCCCCTGTGTTGAGGATCAGCGTGGTGGATGTGTTGTTACTTACCCTTACCACCTAGGAATGGCCCGTCAGGAAGTCCAGGATCCAGTTGCAGAGGGAGGTGTTTAGTCCCAGGGTCCTTAGCTTATTGATGAGCTTTGAGGGCACTATGGTGTTGAAAGCTGAGCTGTTGTCAATGAATAGAATTCTCACATAGGTGTTCCTTTTGTCCAGGTGGGAAAGGGCAGTGTGGAGTGCAATGGAGATTGCATAATCTGTGGATCTGTTGGGGCGGTATGCAAATTGGAGTGGGTCTAGGGTTTCTGGGATAATGGTGTTGATATGAGCCATGACTAGCGTTTCAAAGCACCTCATGGCTACAGACGTGAGTGCTACGGGTCGGTATTCATTTAGGCAGGTTACCTTAGTGTTCTTGGGCACAGGGACTATGATGGTCTGCTTAAACATGTTGGTATTACAGACTCGGTCAGTAATGCAATATGTTTGTTGTGCACTCACTCATAGCACTTTTTGGGGGGATACATTACTGTATTGTCTTCAAGATTGATAAGGTAAGTAAATACATGTATTATTCTCATAAATGTAGCCCATACATTCATTCTTTGTAACAATTAATCTTCCATTGCTTTAATAAGTTCTTATGGCTGAGATCCCACTAACGGGATTGATATGACAACAGCCAGTAAAAGTGCAGGGCGCCAAATTCAAAACAACATAAATCTCATAATAAAATTCCTCAAACATACAAGTATTTTACACCATTTTAAACATACACTTCTTGTTAATCCCACCACAGTGTCCGATTTCAAATAGGCTTTATGGCGAAAGCACCACAAGGGATTATGTTAGGTGAGTGCCTATTCACAGAAAAACAGCCATTTTTCCAGCCAAAGAGAGGAGTCACAAAAAGCAGAAATAGATATAAATTAATCACTAACCTTTGATCTTCATCAGATGACACTCATAGGACTTCATGTTACACAATGCATGTATGTTTTGTTCTATAAAGTTCATATTTATATACAAAAAATCTCAGTATACATTGGCGCGTTATGTTTAGTAGTTCCAAAAACATCCAGTGATTTTGCAGAGAGCCACATCAATTTACAGAAATCCTCATCATAAATTCTGTGTTATGCATGGAACTTTAGATAAACTTCTCTTTCATGTAACCGCTGTGTCAGATTTAAAAAAAGCTTTACCGAAAAAGCACACCATGCAATAATCTGAGTTCAGCGCTCAGAGACCAAAACAAGCCAAACAGATATCCACCATGTTGTGTAGTCAAAAGAAGTCAGAAATAGCATTATTAATATTCACTTACTTTTGAAGATCTTCATCAGAATGCACTCCCAGGAATCCGAGTTCCACAATAAATGTTTGATTTGTTCGATAAAGTTCATAATTTATGTCCAAATACCTCCTTTGTGCTAGCGCGTTGAGCCCAGTAATCCAAATTCATGACGCACGAGCAGACGAAAAGTAAAAAAGTATCATTGCAGTCCGTAGAAACATGTCAAACGAAATATTGAATCAATCTTTAGGATGTTTTTAACATAAATCTTCAATAATGTTCCAACTGGAGAATTCCTTTGTCTGTAGTTATGCAACAGAACGCAAGCTAACTTTCACGTGACCGCGCATGGTCAGCTCATGGCACTCTGCCAGACTTCTGACTCATTCCCTTCTCATTCCCCCCTCCTTCACAGTAGAAGCCTCAAACAAGGTTCTAAAGACTGTTGACATCTAGTGGAAGCCTTAGGAAGTGCAATATGGCCAATATCCCACTGTATCTTCAATAGGGAATGAGTTGAAAAACTACAAACCTCAGATTTCCCACATCCTGGTTGGATTTTTCCAGGTCTTTGCCTGCCATATGAGTGCTGTTATACTCACAGACATTTTTCAAACAGTTTTAGAAACTTCAGAGGGTTTTCTATCCAAATACAGTGCCTTGCGAAAGTATTCGGCCCCCTTGAACTTTGCGACCTTTTGCCACATTTCAGGTTTCAAACATAAATATATAAAACTGTATTTTTTTGTGAAGAATCAACAACAAGTGGGACACAATCATGAAGTGGATCGACATTTATTGGATATTTCAAACTTTTTTAACAAATCAAAAACTAAAAAATTGGGCGTGCAAAATTATTCAGCCCCTTTACTTTCAGTGCAGCAAACTCTCTCCAGAAGTTCAGTGAGGATCTCTGAATGATCCAATGTTGACCTAAATGACTAATGATGATAAATACAATCCACCTGTGTGTAATCAAGTCTCCGTATAAATACACCTGCACTGTGATAGTCTCAGAGGTCCGTTAAAAGCGCAGAGAGCATCATGAAGAACAAGGAACACACCAGGCAGGTCCGAGATACTGTTGTGAAGAAGTTTAAAGCCGGATTTGGATACAAAAAGATTTCCCAAGCTTTAAACATCCCAAGGAGCACTATGCAAGCAATAATATTGAAATGGAAGGAGTATCAGACCACTGCAAATCTACCAAGACCTGGCCGTCCCTCTAAACTTTCAGCTCATACAAGGAGAAGACTGATCAGAGATGCAGCCAAGAGGCCCATGATCACTCTGGATGAACTGCAGAGATCTACAGCTGAGGTGGGAGACTCTGTCCATAGGACAACAATCAGTCGTATATTGCACATATCTGGCCTTTATGGAAGAGTGGCAAGAAGAAAGCCATTTCTTAAAGATATCCATACAAAGTGTTGTTTAAAGTTTGCCACAAGCTACCTGGGAGACACACCAAACATGTGGAAGAAGGTGCTCTGGTCAGATGGAACCAAAATTGAACTTTTTGGCAACAATGCAAAACGTTATGTTTGGCGTAAAAGCAACACAGCTGAACACACCATACCCACTGTCAAACATGGTGGTTGCAGCATCATTGTTTGGGCCTGCTTTTCTTCAGCAGGGACAGGGAAGATGGTTAAAATTGATGGGAAGATGGATGGAGCCAAATACAGGACCATTCTGGAAGAAAACCTGATGGAGTCTGCAAAAGACCTGAGACTGGGACGGAGATTTGTCTTCCAACAAGACAATGATCCAAAACATAAAGCAAAATCTACAATGGAATGGTTCAATAATAAACATATCCAGGTGTTAGAATGGCCAAGTCAAAGTCCAGACCTGAATCCAATCGAGAATCTGTGGAAAGAACTGAAAACTGCTGTTCACAAATGCTCTCCATCCAAGCTCACTGAGCTCGAGCTGTTTTGCAAGGAGGAATGGGAAAAAATGTCAGTCTCTCGATGTGCAAAACTGATAGAGACATACCCCAAGCGACTTACAGCTGTAATCGCAGCAAAAGGTGGCGCTACAAAGTATTAACTTAAGGGGGCTGAATAATTTTGCACGCCCAATTTTTCAGTTTTTGATTTGTTAAAAAAGTTTGAAATATCCAATAAATGTCGTTCCACTTCATGATTGTGTCCCACTTGTTGTTGATTCTTCACAAAAAAATACAGTTTTATATCTTTATGTTTGAAGCCTGAAATGTGGCAAAAGGTCGCAAAGTTCAAGAGGGCCGAATACTTTCGCAAGGCACTGTATACTAATCATATGCATATTTTAGCTTCTGGGACTGAGTAGCAGGCAGTTTACTCTGGGCACCTTATTCATCCAAGCTACTCAATACTGCCCCCAACCATAAGAAGTTTTAAAAACTAGTAGCTAGCTCATCTTGATTAAAAAATCTGTATATATTGCAGAAAAATCAGTATACATACAAACAGACAATGATAACATATGCTAGGGGGTACAACAAATGACAGATTATACAAAGATCTTAAAAAAACACATTGTTTTAACAGCTTTTTTTTAGTAGAATGTTGAATGGTATTGATGTACTGCTCGAATTCCTTATAGAAAACACGGAGAGTGGTTTTTTATTAGTGAATTTACCTTTATGTAAAATAGTTTTTCTTTATCCTTATTATAGTTAAGGAAACCGAGCAGAACATTCTCCCATTACAAACAAAAGTCCACCAAGAATATTAACGATTATAAAACTGTGAATATCTTTCCATAATTTGTTTTACATGTAAGACAATGCCAAAACCAATGTGAAACTGTTTCTGTATGCTCAACACAAAAAGTATAGTTATTGTTAATGTATTTTTTTTTAAAGTTTCTTTAGGTAAATGATTCACAGGGTAATACTTCTGGATCATTCTGAAAGAGACCTCTTTGACCTTGTTAACAAGCAGGTATTTGTGTGGTAATAACCAGACTTTTTTTCCAACAGACATTATTGACAAATGTATTCCAGTAAGTTGTGACATAAGGAATGGATACAATATCCCTTTGAAATAAAGCACGTATAGATCTGTTGTTCTGAGGGAGCAAGGAGAAACACGTTTTTCCTATTAGTGAGTCAACTGGATTAAGTAAGGGTAAGTCAAGAAGGTGAGGTCTGGCTACACCTCTAAACAACATGAGAGTTCCAGATGGAATGGCATCAAAGACTATGGCCAACTCTCTAGGTGTAACAGAGATATTGTAACGAGATAAAAATTCCTTATAATTGAGTAACAATCCTTCTGCATTAAAAAGTTGACTCACCAGCAGGATATGATTACTGAACCAGTTCTTAAAAAATAAAGGCTTGTTTCTATACAAAAGATCCTTATTGTTCCAAATGAAATACCTATTGTTAAGGGAATTTTTATCAATAATGACTAATTATGTATACATTTCAATCAGGACTGACTAATCAGAATACTATTATGTTACTGTATATGTATGAATTTTCTTTTTAATCCTAGTACTGAATATAATGTGTGTAAATATAATCAAGAATTAGAACAATGACTGTCTGTTCCTTGGTAGAAATGAATGAACTATATCGCCAGACTGGCTAGAATGCTTATCTACACAGGCTGACCTTGGCTCTAGACGATGTGGGAAGGCTTGAGAACTATACAGCCTTTGGACCAGTGTCAAGAAGAGACGGAACAGTTTAGAAAACGCTGACGTCATTTTCAGTTTATAACCTGTGATAAAATGTATCATGGGCAGTATTCACGAGAATAAACACAGCTGGTTGATTTCAAAGACTGGTCTCTGTCCATTTTATACAAATAAGGGTTTTACAAATTCTTATGAATTGACAGTGTTTAATTTGAATTTTAATTGGGTATTAAAACATGTTACATTCCTGTAACACCTATGCAGGGATTTTTTTCTCTCAATATATGAACGACCACGCTAAGACTACTTGTCTATGAAGAGCAGATCATTTTGAATTTTATCAATGTTAAACTCAGCAAAAAAAGAAACGTCCTCTCACTGTCAACTACGTTTATTTTCAGCAAACTGAACAGGTGTAAATATTTGTATGAACATAAAAAGATTCAACAACAGAGACAAACTGAACAAGTTCCACAGACGTGACTAACAGAAATGGAATAATGTGTTCCTGAACAAGGGATGAGGGGTCACAATCAAAAGTAACAGTCAGTATCTAGTGTGGCCACCAGTTGCATTAAGTACTGCAGTGCATCTCCTCCTCATGGACTGCACCAGATTTGCTAGTTCTTGCTGTGAGATGAGATATTGACAAATCTTCCACCAAGGCACCTGCAAGCTCCCGGACATTTCTGGGGGGAATGGCCCAAGTGCTCACCCTCCGATCTAACAGGTCCCAGACGTGCTCAATGGGAATGAGATCCGGGCTCTTCGCTGGCCACGGCAGCGACCCTCCACCTCCAAATCAATCCCGCTCCAGAGTACAGGCCTCGGTGTAATGCTCATTCCTTTGACGATAAATGCGAATCCGACCATCACCCCTGGTGAGACAAAACCGCAATTTGTCAGTGAAAATACGTTTTTGCCAGTATTGTCTGGTCCAGCGACGGTGGGTTTGTGCCTACAGGAGACGTTGTTGCCGGTGATGTAAGGAATGTCCTCACCAGACAACAGGCCTACAAGCCCTCAATCCAGCCTCTCTCAGCCTATTGCGGACAGTCTGAGCACTGATGGAGGGATTGTGCTTTCCTGGTGTAACTTGGGCAGTTGTTGTTGCCATCCTGTACCTGTGCCGCAGGTGTGATGTTCAGATGTACCGATCCTGTGCAGGTGTTTTTACACGTGGTCTGCCACTGCGAGGACGATCAGCTGTCCGTCCTGTCTCCCCGTAGCGATGTCTTAGGCGTGTCACAGTACGGACATTGCAATTTATTGCCCTGGCCACATCTGCAGTCCTCATGCCTCCTTGCAGCATGCGTAAGGCACATTCACACAGATGAGCAGGGACCCTGGGTATCATTATTTTGGTGTTTTTCAGAGTCAGTGGAATGGCCTCTTTAGTATCCTAAGTTTTCATAACTGTGACCTTAATTGCCTACCGTCTGTAAGCTGTTGGTGTCTTAACGACCGTTCCACAGGTGCATGTTCATGAATTTTTTATGGTTCATTGAACAAGCATGGCAAACAGTGTTTAAACCCTTTACAATGAAGATCTGAGAAGTTATTTGGATTTTTACGAATTATCTTTGAAAGACATTCTCCTGAAAAAGGGACGTTTCTTTTTTTGCTGAGTTTAGTTGCCAAGTAACATAAAATTGAAGCCACCAAAATGGGAGAAGATATGAGGGATGAAATTCCAAATTGAAGTTGGATTTTATAAGAAATGTTGAGCACAATTTATCTTTAAGAGTATTTTCTTTCATAAAATACCTCCAACAGAAAGGGGGCTAAATGTTGAGAAAAAGTTTTGTAAAACCATCCGTCCCAGGAGACATATTATTTAAGGGGTTCACTAGAATAAATAATCTCCAACTATAATAGGGTCATCACACTGTTCCCTCTCAGCCTCTCCAATTGATTTCACATCCCCCAGAGAGTCAAAGAAAAGAGTTGAGGAAACCTCACAATACTTAGAACTACAGTGCCTTGCGAAAGTATTCGGCCCTCTTGAACTTTGCAACCTTTTGCCACATTTCAGGCTTCAAACATAAAGATATAAAACTGTATTTTTTTGTGAAGAATCAACAACAAGTGGGACACAATCATGAAGTAGAACGACATTTATTGGATATTTCAAACTTTTTTAACAAATCAAAAACTGAAAAATTGGGCGTGCAAAATTATTCAGCCCCCTTAAGTTAATACTTTGTAGCGCCACCTTTTGCTGCGATTACAGCTGTAAGTCGCTTGGGGTATGTCTCTATCAGTTTTGCACATCGAGAGACTCACATTTTTTCCCATTCCTCCTTGCAAAACAGCTCGAGCTCAGTGAGGTTGGATGGAGAGCATTTGTGAACAGCAGTTTTCAGTTCTTTCCACAGATTCTCGATTGGATTCAGGTCTGGACTTTGACTTGGCCATTCTATCACCTGGATATGTTTATTTTTGAACCATTCCATTGTAGATTTTGCTTTATGTTTTGGATCATTGTCTTGTTGGAAGACAAATCTCCGTCCCAGTCTCAGGTCTTTTGTATGAGCTGAAAGTTTAGAGGGACGGCCAGGTCTTGGTAGATTTGCAGTGGTCTGATACTCCTTCCATTTCAATATTATTGCTTGCACAGTGCTCCTTGGGATGTTTAAAGCTTGGGAAATCTTTTTGTATCCAAATCCGGCTTTAAACTTCTTCACAGCAGTATCTCGGACCTGCCTGGTGTGTTCCTTGTTCTTCATGATGCTCTCTGCGCTTTTAACGGACCTCTGAGACTATCACAGTGCAGGTGCATTTATACGGAGACTTGATTACACACAGGTGGATTGTATTTATCATCATTAGTCATTTAGGTCAACATTGGATCATTCAGAGATCCTCACTGAACTTCTGGAGAGTTTGCTGCACTGAAAGTAAAGGGGCTGAATAATTTTGCACGCCCAATTTTTCAGTTTTTGATTTGTTAAAAAAGTTAGAAATATCCAATAAATGTCGTTCCACTTCATGATTGTGTCCCACTTGTTGTTGATTCTTCACAAAAAAATACAGTTTTATATCTTTATGTTTGAAGCCTGAAATGTGGCAAAAGGTCGCAAAGTTCAAGGGGGCCGAATACTTTCGCAAGGCACTGTATCCTGGAAGGATATTGACCTCATCCTGTCAGTAGAGGATGCCTGGTTATTCTTTAAAAGGGCCTTCCTCACCATCTTAAATAAGTATGCCCCATTCAAAAAATGTAGAACCAGGAAAAGATCTAGCCCTTGGTTCTCTCCATACCTGACTGCCCTTCACCAGCACAAAAACATCCTGTGGTGTTCTGCATTAGTATCGAATAGCCTCCGTGAAATGCAACTTTTAAGGGAAGTTAGGAACCAATATACACAGGCAGTTAGGGAAAGCTAAGGCCAGCTTTTTCAAGCAGAAATTTGCATCCTGTAGCACAAACTCCCAAAAGTTCTGCGACACTGTAAAGTCCATGGAGAATAAAAGCACCTCCTCCCAGCTGGGAAACACTGTCACCAACAATAAATCCACTATAATTGAGAATTTCAATAAGCATTTTTTCTACGGCTGGCCATGCTTTCTCCCGTGGCTACCCCTACCCCGGTCAACAGCCCTGCACCCCCCACAGCAACTTGCCCAAGCCTCCCCATTTCTCCTTCACCCAAATCCAGATAGCTGATGTTCTGAAAGAGCGGCAAAATCTGGATCCCTACAAATCAGCCGGGCTACACAATCTGGAGCCTCTTTCTAAAATGATCATCTGAAATTGTTGCAACCCCTATTACTAGCCTACTCAACCTCTCTTTCGTATCGTCTGAGATTCCCAAAGATTGTAAAGCTGCCGCGGTCATCCCCCTCTTCAAAGGGGGAGACACTCTAGACCCAAATTGCTACAGACCTATATCTATCTTACCCTGCCTTAACACATTTGGCCACCTTTCCTTCCTGTTCTCTGCTGCCAATGACTGGAACGAACTGCAAAAATCACTAAAGCTGGAGACTCATATCTCCCTCACTAGCTTTAAGCCCCAGCTGTCAGAGCAGCTCACAGATCACTGCACCTGTACATAGGCCATCTGTAAATAGCCCATCCAACTACCTCATCCCCATACTGTATTTATTTATCTTGCTCCTTTGCACCCCAGTATCTTTACTTGCACATTCATCCTCTGCACATCTACCACTCCAGTGTTTAATTGCTATATTGTAATTACTTCGCCACCATGGCCTATTTATTGCCTTATCTTACCTCATTTGCACACACTTTATATAGACTTTTTCTACTGTATTATTGACTGTATGTTTGTTTATTCCATGTGTAACTCTGTATTATGTGTCGAACTGCTTTGTCTTGTTTATCTTGGCCAAGTCACAGTTGTAAATGAGAACTTGTTCTCAACTAGCCTACCTGGTTAAATAAAGGTGAAATAAAAAATAAATGAATAAATATACCAAATGTGCCCACTCTGGTCTTGGCACATGCCCTCTAGCCAACAGCTTGCACACACAGTGGGGGTAGGCTACCTACATTATGAGATTATTATGGATAACAGCAATATTATTTTTCATTTGACAAAACAGGAGCCAAGCATTTATCATCATGTTACCAGAATAAGACCCTCAACATTTATTGGAAAGGAGCATCAAGCTCTTCACCTTGCACATTCACCACCCTGTGAAGTTCGTCATTTATTTAATCTGTAGTTTAATAAACTGCATGCTTTCCTGTGTTTTAGTGGGAGGACCGCACACCATATCATCGCGTGACTCCAAGTTTACTTCGATTTGATGGTTATTGTATCAATATTTTCCCATAAAGGAGTTTCCACCGCCATTTCTCACAATTCATTTTAACAACACAAAATTATCCCAACATGTCGAACGAACAAATTGTCTGTAGGCATTTATAAAATTGTTCCAGCACTTCATGTTCCCATCAGCCCGGTCAGCCAGGTCGTGACTTTTTCCATGAGTCAGGTTATTCATCCGCATGAAATGGTTGGATGGAAATGTGGTTAGTGTTGTATAAATTAACCTATGACCCCCAGCCAAAAAATTAATGGAAGATGTAAGGATTGGGTGTTGATTGATGTAAATGACTATAAAATATACAACATACAGTGAAGTGTGTGATGGTATTGTTAGTGTGCCTCCATGCTTTGCACAAGTTCTCATATTCTAAAATCTAAAGATTGCTCTTAACAGGTTGGGTCCAACATGGTTGAGTACCTCCACCAGGCAGAGGTGACCAGACCCTACCCATTTGTGTTGGCTCTTGGGGACTGCTCACAGGGGTTTACAGTCATTAGTGGAGCAAAGTACACTGCTTGGGGCATTGGATGTGAGCTTCCTAAGTCCTATTTTTATTTTTTATTCTTTTAGTTCGTTTTTTTATGCATTCGTGGCTGCTTTGTGCCTACAGTAACAACGGTATGTGGCTCATTTGCCTTTAGTTCAACTACTGAAGCGCATTCTGTTACGCTTTCATTTTATCACATTTTATTTTAAATACAAATATGACATTTTTGGGGATTGTGAAAAGTGCTTGGTGAATGATACAGTTATTAAGCAACAAGTCATTAGTAAAGAGACCTTCAAATGTAATATTTTACGCTTGTTCTGTGTAACAGTGCTTTAACTCGACCCAAATGGAGACCATTATTATATGACAAAACAGAATTTTGTGTGTGTGTGTGTGTGTGTGTGTGTGTGTGTGTGTGTGTGTGTGTGTGCTGTCACCTAAGATAGCCGAAGTGTCTCCGTGAATGTGAAAATCTATTGAATAGCTCTGGCACTGTCTGATAGACAGATCTGCGTTAATAACCCCTCAAGACAGACTGTGTCACACGCACTCAGGCGTTGTTTCTCTCCAATTGCAATCTGAGTGTGCACATTTTTACTTATTTATTTTTATTTCACCTTTATTTAACCAGGTAGGCAAGTTGAGAACAAGTTCTCATTTACAATTGCAACCTGGCCAAGATTAAGCAAAGCAGTTCGAGCAAATGAGGTGAGATAAGGGAGGTAAAGGCAAAAAAAAAAGGCCATGGTGGCAAAGTAAATACAATATAGCAAGTAAAACACTGGAATGGTAGATTTGCAGTGGAAGAATGTGCAAAGTAGAAATAGAAATAATGGGGTGCAAAGGAGCAAAATAAACACATCAAGTTCAGCTAAGGCTTTAGTCTGATGTTTGGACTGTTTGGTTCATTAAATAATATAAATCAATTCTCATAATCAATCCTATTTTATTAAATATTGTGAAATACATATTTAGATAATATGGCTTTGCTTCAATGTGCTATTTAACATGTGTATATATTCTTGTACATTCTCTGACGTGATGTACAGTATGTTCTAAAATGCATGCAATAGAAATTAATTATTTGAAATTCATCATTGTATCTTGATTGTGTATGTCGGAAAGGGATGGTATAGAAGGCAAAAATATGCTAGCAAAATTGAAATTAGGATGACTGAAAATAACCCAAGGATTACATATATTACCCAGCTGTTGGGTCAAGCCCTCAACCCAATATGCTGGATTTATGTCACAACCCAATACACTGGGTTGTTTTAATCCAGCAATATACAGTCCTTTCGGAAAGTATTCGAACCCCTTCACTATTTACACATTTTGTTATGTTACAGCCTTATTCGTAAATGCATTTAAAAAAAATCCCCTTATCAATCTACACACAATACCACATTATGACCAAGTGAAAACAGGTTTTTAGATATTTTCTGCAAATGACTTACAAATAAAAGGTGAAATACCTTATTTACATAAGTATTCAGACACTTTTTATATGAGACTCAAAATTGACGTCTGGTTCATCCTGATTCTATTGATCATCCTTGCGTGTGTTTTTACAACTTGACTGGAGTCTATTGGACATGATTTGGAAAGGCACACATCTGTCTATATAAGGTCCCACAGATCAAATCAAATTTGATTAGTCACATGCTCCGAATACAACAGTGTTCGGCGCAGTTTAACCAACAATGCAGTTTAAAAAATAAGAATAAGAATAAGAAATAAAAGTAACAAGTAGTTAAAGCGCAGCAGCAAAATAACAATAGCGAGACTATATACCAGTACAGAGTCAATGTGCGGGAACACCAGTTAGTCAAAGTAATTGAGGTCATTTGTACATGTAGAGTTATTAAAGTGACTGTGCATAGATAATAACAGAGTAGCAGCGGTGTGAAAGAGGGGGGGCAATGCAAATAGTCTGGGAAGCTATATGATTAGATGTTCAGGAGACTTATGGCTTGGGGGTAGAAGCTGTTTATAAGCCTCTTGGACTTGGCGCTCCGGTACCGCTTTCCGTGTGGTAGCAGAGAGAACAGTCAATGACTAGAGTGGTTTGAGTCTTTAACAATTTTTAGGCCCTTCCTCTGACACCGCCTGGTATAGAGGTCCTGGATGGCAGGAAGCTTGGCCCCTGTGATGTACTGGGCAGTACACACTGCCCTCTGTAGTGCCTTGCGGTCGGATGCCGAGCAGTTGCCATACCAGGCAGTGATGCTCTTGATGGTGCAGCTGTAGAACCTCTTGAGGATCTGAGAACCCATGCCAATTATTTTCAGTCTCCTGAGGGGGAATAGGTTTTGTTGTGCCCTCTTCACGACTGTCTTGGTGTGCTTGCACCATGTTAGTTTGTTGGTGATGTGGACACCAAGGAACATGCAGCTCTCAACCTGCTCCACTACAGCCCCGTCGATGAGAATGGGGGCGTACTCAGTCCTCTTTTTCCTGTAGTCCACAATCATCTCCTTTGTCTTGATCACGTTGAGGGAGAGGTTGTTGTCCTGGCACCACATGGCCAGGTATCTGACCTCCTTATAGGCTGTCTCGACGTTGTCGGTGATCAGATCACTGTTGTGTCATCGGCAAACTTAATTATGGTGTTGGAGTCGTGCCTGGCCGTGTAGTCATGAGTGAACAAGGAGTACAGGGGGGGACTTTGCACGCACCCCTGAGGGGCCCCTGTGTTGGGGATCAGCGTGGCGGATGTGTTTTTACCTACCCTTACCACCTGGGGGCGGCCCGTTAGGAAGTCCAGGATCCAGTTGCAGAGGGAGGTGTTTAGTCCCAGGGTCCTTAGCTTATTGATGAGCTTTGAGGGCACTATGATGTTGAACGCTGAGCTGTAGTCAATGAATAGCATTCTCACATAGGTGTTCCTTTTGTCCAGGTGGGAAAGGGCAGTGTTGAGCGCAATAGAGATTGCATCATCTGTGGATCTGTTAGGGCGGTATGCAAATTGAAGTGGGTCTAGGGTTTCTGGGATAATGGGGTTGATGTGAGCCATGACCAGCCTTTCAAAACACTTCATGGCTACAGATGTGAGTGCTACCAGGTAGTCATTTAGGCAGGTTACCTTAGTGTTCTTGGGCACAGGGACTATGGTGGTCTGCTTGAAACATGTTGGTATTACAGACTCTGACAGGGAGTGGTTGAAAATGTCAGTGAAGACACTTTGCCAGTTGGTCAGCCCATGCTCGAAGTACACGTCCTGGTAATCCGTCTGGCCCTGCGGCCTTGTGAATGTTGACCTGTTTAAAGGTCTTACTCACATTGGCTGCGGAGAGCATGATTAGGGTTGCACATTTTGGGGAAGATTCAGAGGTGGAAACTTTCCCTGGGAATATATGGGAATTAATATTAATACCATTTAAATGTAGATGTTTTTTGCATTGGATATTTGTACCATATAATATAGAGACAGAAACATAAACCTTTTACGTATACATAATTGTATACATAATTGCAAATGATCAAATCCTTCCAATAGAAATTAAAAAACAATTTAGTTACAAATTGAACTTTAAATGAGTTGACTCTTCACAAGGGATGATTTCACTGAACAACAAAAGAAAAGGAATATTGAATGATCCATCTCATCTCCCAAAAACATTTTCAATATACATCTGTAAAATGATAGTCTAAAATCTAAAGCTTTGGTTGTCTTCCTCTCATGCTTCCATGTCTTCTCCCTGGACTTCCTCAATGTTCACCTATTGAACCTCAGACTCTGAGGCCTCATCTTCACTGTCACTTTCCAATCTTGTTGAAGATGGCTCGTTGTCAGGCTCAAAAAGCCTCAAATTTGCCCAGATGGCCACCAATTTTTCAACCCTTGCATTGGTCAGCCTGTTGCGTGCTTTGGTGTGTGTGTTCCCAAACAAGGTCCAGTTGCGCTCTGAGGCAGCTGATGTTGGTGGGATTTGGAGGATGATGGAGGCAACAGGGGAAAGAGCCTCAGATCCGCAAAGTCCCTTCCACCAGATGACTGATGAGATATGTTGGCACAACTGCCATATTGCATCTCCATCCCAAAGCCCTTGCTTGGTAGTGTACTTCGCCAGACTGCCAAGAATCTTGCTCTCATCCAGGCCAAGGTGGCAAGACACGATAGTGATGACACCATAGGCCTTGTTGATCTTCTTCACGCTTTTTTATGTATTTCAACCAATGGGTGTAATAATGTGAGGGTAGGACTCCTCCACTCTAGACCAATCATCCTTCATGTTCGCAGCATTGTCTGTCACCAGTGTAAATACCTTCTGTGGTCCAAGGTCATCGATGACTGCCTTCAGCTCATCTGCAATGTAGAGACTGGTGTGTCTGTTGTTCCTTGTGTCTGTGCTCTTGTAGAATACTGTTTGAGGGGTAGAGATGATATCGTTAATTATTCCCACAAACATTCGACCACCCATCAGAGATGATTGCAATACAGTCTGCTTTCTCTATGATTTGCATCTTTGTTGCATTCTTCACATATGATTTGGCACTGTATTTGCAAATGTACACAGCTTTTCCATCTACATTATCTGCAGTGAAATGTCTCTACACATCTGATCGTTTCCGTGCCATTTTTCTGTAAAGATTTTTAAAAATGAGTAAAAAACAACATAAATAGTTAAGCAGTTAGATTAAACAACTCCTTTGTAAGATATATATTTTAAAACGAAACATGTATGGAAACAGGTGACTTAGCACTCCTCAGTTAGCAGGCTCAACAAGCTAAAACCCACATGGTAGCAAAAATTAACTAGCAGAAAATGTTAATTAACAAGTTAGAAATTATTTAAACACACATTTCTGTAGGCTACTATTTACTAGTTAACAAAAAATCATGTATGTCGTATAAAATATATTCTCCCCACCCAGTATTGTAATCAAAACTTACCAGAAAACATGTAGTCCTGTGGGCCAATAGCATCTCTTTAGTGTGAAAGATCTTGAGAATCAGCTGTACATGTGATGTAAGAATACACTGTGCATGCAGAGGGTTGCAATTCCATTGAATCGGGATAGTTAAACCAATATATGCCACAAGACCTAGGATTGCCTTATGTGTATCCCACAAAAAATATTCACTGTTATAAGCTAACGTTTTTGATGAATTTAAGCAACATTCCTGGGCTTAACTTACCATGGAAAAATTCCAGAAATTTACCGGAAAGTTTCTGACCCTTTGCAACCCTAAGCGTGATCACACAGTCATCCGGAACAGCTGGTGCTCTCATGCATGTTTAAGTGTTATTTGCCCCGAAGCGAGCATAGAAGTAGTTTAGTTCGTCTGGTAGGCTCGTGTCACTGGGCAGCTCTCGGCTGTGCTTCCCTTTGTAGTCTGTAATGGTTTGCAAGCCCTGCCACATCTGACGAGCGTCGGAGCCGGTGTAGTATGATTCAATCTTAGCCCTGTATTGACGCTTTGCCTGTTTGATGGTTCGTCACAGGGCAAAGCGGGATTTCTTGTAAGCTTCCGGGTTAGAGTTCCGCACCTTGAAAGCGACAGCTCTACCCTTTGGCTTAGTGCGAATGTTGCCTGTAATCCATGGCTTCTGGTTGGGGTATGTACGTACAGTCACTGTGGGGACAGCGTCCTCAATGCACTTGTTGATAAAGCCAGTGACTGATGTGGTGTACTCCTCAATGACATCGGAAAAATCCCGGAACATGTTCCAGTCTGTGATAGCAAAACAGTCCTGTAGTTTAGCATCTGCTTCATCTGACCACTTTTTTTAAATTGACCGAGTCACTGGTGCTTCCTGCTAAAGTGATAGCAAAACAGTCCTGTAGTGTAGCATCTGCGTCATCTGACCACTTCCGTATTGAGCGAGTCACTGGTACTTCCTGCTTTAATTTTTGCTTGTAAGCAGGAATCAGGAGGATAGAACTATGGTCAGATTTGCCAAATGGAGAGCTTTGTAGGCGTCTCGGTGTGTGGAGTAAAGATGTTCCAGAGTGTTTTTCCCCTCTGGTTGCACATTTAACCTGCTGATAGAAATGAGGTAAAGCAGATTTAAGTTTCCCTGCATTAAAGTCCCCGGCCACTAGGAGTGCCGCCTCTGGATGAGCGTTTTCCTGTTTGCTTATGGCGGAATACAGCTCATTGATTGCAGTCTTAGTGCCAGCATTGGTCTGTGGGGGTATGTGGACAGCAACGAAAAATACAGATGAAAACTCTCTAGGTAGATAGTGTGGTCTACAGCTTATCATGAGGTACTCTACCTCAGGTGAGCAAAACCTCGAGACTTCCTTAGATGTCATACACCAGCTGTTGTTTACATATATGCAAAGTCCACCACCCCTTGTCTTACCAGACGCAGCTGTTCTATCCTGCCAATACAGCGTATAACCAGCCATCTGAAAATGTCGTCGTTCAGCCACAACTCCGTGAAGCATAATATATTCGTTTTTAATGTCCCGTTGATGGTTTAATCTTCCTCGTAGGTGGTCGATTTTTTTATTTTCCAAAGATTGTACGTTAGCTAAAAGAATGTAAGGCAAGGGGGGTTTATTCGATCGCCTTCAAATTCTCAGAAGGCAGCCCGACCTCTGTCCTCTTTTTGTCCGTCGTCTCTTCACACAGATGACGGTGATTTGGGCCTGTTCCCGGGAAAGCAGTATGTCGTTCACGTTAGGCTCGTCAGACTCGTTAAAGGAAGAAAAAAAAGCATCTGCTAGAGTAATCGCTGTTCTGATGTCCAGAAGATATTTCGGTCATAAGAGACAGCAACATTATGTACAAAATATGTTTAAAAAATAAGTTACAAACAACGCAAAAAAAGCGAACAGAAAAACACAATCGGTTAGGCGCACGTAAAACGTCAGTCATCTTCTCCGGCGCCGTCAGAGCAAAAACCAAGCCATGAGGTCAAAGGAATTGTACGTAGAGCTGAGAGACAGGGTTGTGTGGAGGCACCGATCTGGGGAAGGGTACCAAAAAATGTCTGCAGCATAGAAGGTCCCAAAGAACAGTGTCCTCCATCAATCTTAAATAGAAGTTTGGAACCACCAAGACTCTTCCTAGAACTGGCAGCCCGGCCAAACTGAGCAATTGGGGGAGAAGGGTCTTGGTCAGGGAGGTGACCAAGAAACCAATGGTCACTCTATCAGAGTACCTCTGTGGAGATGGGAGAACCTTCCAGAAGGACCTTTATGGTAGAGTGGCCAGACGGAAGCCACTCCTCAGTAAAAGACACATGATAGCCTGCTTGGAGTTTGCTAAAAAGCACCTAAAGGACTCTGGCCATGAGAAACAAGATTCTCTGGTCTGATGATATCAAGATTGAACTCTTTGGCCTGAATGCCAAGAGTCACGTCTGGAGGAAACCAGGCACCGCTCATCACCTGGCCAATACCATCCCTGCGGTGAAGCATGGTGGTGGCAGCATCATGCTGTGGGGATGTTTTTCAGCGGCAGGGACTGGAAGCCCAGTCAGGATCGAGGGAAAGATTAACAGAGTGAAGTACAGAGAGATCCTTGATGTAAACCTGCTCCAGAATGCTCAGGACCTCAAACTTGGGCGAATGTTCACCTTCCAACAAGGCAACAACCCTAAGCACACAGCCAAGGCAGCGCAGGAGTGGCTTCGAGACTTTGAATGTCCTTGAGTGACCCAGCCAGAGGCCAGACTTGAACCTAAATGAGCATCTCTGGAGATACCTGAAAATAGCTGTGCAGTGATGCTCCCCATCCAACCTGACAGAGCTTGAGAGGATCTGCAGAAAATAATGTGAGAAACCCCACAAATACAGCTTGTAGTGTCATACCTAAGAAGTCTAGGCTGTAATCGCTGCCAAAAGTGCTTCAACAAAGTACTGAGTAAAGGGTCTGAATACTTATGTAAATGGGATATTACAGTTTATTTTATACATTTGCAAAGATTTCAAAAACCTGTTTTTGTTGTTTTAATTAATAAAACACTTTTAATTATCTTTTTAACTTCCATTGGTTGAAAACTATTGCTCAGTTATCACTTGACTCATGTAAATAATTATGTAGTTGTCCCTTTAAACATCCTAAGGTCATCATCCCCATACTGTTCCCATTTCTCTCATATAAATGTTGTAGATCCATAAAAATATTAAATAAACCATTTATTTGGGAAATATGCAGTCTTCCCTTTTCTTCATTAGCATGCTGATTTATTTGAAGTTGTATTGGACTTATTTTTAACTGTTAAAGATGTTGAATACATGTTTAGTATATTTAATACATTTAGCATGTTTAGTTTTTTTTCTCTGTGAAGTAAGTTCATTTAAAGTTGTGATTTTGCTTATGTGAATACATTTCAATGTTTAACACACAGTAACCAAAAACCTGATCTAATTTGCATATTCATACTGAGTTTGCAGCAAACAGAATGTTCGCCACAAGTTTGCCAGAAGTTCACAAGTTGCCACAATTTTACCTCCGCAATTTGCCACAAAACTTGATGCAAATTTGCCAAAGATTTGCCACAACTGTTTGCCAGAAGCCTGTTTTTTTCGGTTAGGGTATTCGGTCACTGTTGCACTATGATATAAAATCTTGTGTCATGCAGTAGAACGCTTAAAAGCATTTATAATGTTGTTTTATTTTTTTATTTGATATCACATTTGATGTGAAATATGACATTAAAAAGCTGTCATTCGGGATAACTGTTATACCACAATGTAGTGTGTTACTCCGAATGACACATGTATATCTTTATTGTTTGTCACTATTCATAAGCTTTTAGGACCTGGACTTGATATTGTTATGTTTTATTGTTATGTTTTATTCATGACAATGTAAGACATGTGTTGTCTTTATTTATGTTGTTAATTAACAAAAGAGATAGCAATATGGTCAATATTATTTAAGTTATCAACTCAAATCATAAGGATTTGATCAAGGATTTATAAGTACAGTTTTGATGTTTTAAGGGAAATTCTGTCCTAGATGCCTCTATCCAACAAAGAGAGGGCTGCATGGTTCAGGGCACAGGAGAATGCAGAACCTCTAGGGAAGAGTGGCTTGCAAGCAGGAGAGCAAGGTATTAAAGGATAGAGCAGTTAAAGGAAAGATTCACCCATTTTGAATGTTATTACGTTTTTGTGCATCTGTGTGCATCTGTTTTATGTGTATCTGACCTATTCGCCTTTCAAGCAGGCAGAAATGCAGCCAGTATGATGAGTTTGCATCACATGATGCAAGTGTCACTTCCTCTAAATAATCAGAATGAATCTGAGAACTCAATAAATCTGCCATCAATGTTGACGCTTTTACAGAGGAGATTTTAGTCCTGCAATTTTACATCTAGCTAATGCATTTGGTGCAGTTTTTTTTTCCAAGTAAAAAAAAAATGTGTGGCGTCTTAAACAAAGTCCGATCTACTGCAGTGCCGGGTAGATTTGTCTCACTGTTTGTGTGTTCTGCAGTAGGATTGAATTGATCACCAAAGGCTGTGTATCCTGTGTTAGTGGGTAAGTGAGCATTGTCACAATCAAAACCCAATTGATTTATTTTTAACTAGGCAAGCCAGTTAAGAACACATTTTTATTTACAATGACGGCCTACCCCAGCCAGACAACACTGGGACAATTGTACGGCACTCCCAATCAAAGCTTGTTGCGACACAGTCTGGAATTGAACCAGGGTCTGTGGTGACACCTCAGTGAGATGCAGTGCCTTAGACCTCTGCGCCACTCGGGAGCCCCAATCCTCTAGTAAGTCATGACGAACTCATTTACAAAACTCTGTTTTGGACGAGACTGACTTAGTGACCAAAATTATCCTATTTACTCTTTGTTGTCAATTTTGACACTAGAATAATAAAGTTTCTGACTAATATTGATGCCACATGGGCCGTTTTCTATCAGACAAGTTTCTTATTACCTTCAGTTGCTGAGATAATCTTTTATGATCATCCAACGTCGAATCTCACAGTAATTAATTTAATTAATTTTCCAGATATATCTCCTTCAAATGTTGATATTTATTTGTTGTCAACCAAACGCAATTAATCCTTCGCTAAGCCCCGAACCCGAATTTTGGGCAACCAATCGCAGCACTCCAATGGATAGCAACTGTCGTGTCTTTAACCTCAAACCTGCTCACGTTTAAATCGCATGAAAGCCAGTGATGGCTATGGCAAAAACAAGTTTTCTTAAAATGTATTTTTTTAAATGGCTAAATAATTTACAAGTTCGACTGGAGTACTTGTTACTGTGATTCCTGAAATGCAGAGCTTGTTGATGGAGTATTTCTTTTTAAATTGATGGGAGTATTTTTTGAAATTATACTTTGTTACATTGTTAGCTAGCTCAGCTGGTTAGCTTGGTCTCAGTCTTGACAACAAAACGTTCCTAATGCTAGCTAGCTAGCCACTTAATATAACTTATTTTCTCAAAATACATGTTTGCCAACTAAATTACAATAGTAATATTATGAATAAAACTCCTATCTGCTGTCGACATCAGGATACGATTTGAGAGCACTAGTTAGCTGCAAAAAGTGGTTATAGCTTTGACTGCATGCTGACATTGAATTCAGAGCCATTCAGTGTCTAGCTACACTACAAACATACTTATGCCAGGTTCCCGTGAATCAACATTCCCAAGAGTGTCCTGATTAGCAAGGGGTAGTCTGTGTTTTAATTTAATTGTGTATTTAGAAACCGTTTGAATGGGGAATTGGGCTTCCCAGGTAAAATGCTGTCCGAGGTCAATTCAATGTTGCTTTTGTAATACAGTAAATAGACAAAAGGCTATCTTACAAACTAATGTAAGATTCAACCTTAAAATGTGTAAAACATCCATGGCCACATTTTGAGATTACTGTAACTATAAATGTCTTCTTATGTAATCATATAAAGTGTGCATGTTCAAGGTAGCATGTGTAGGTTGTCACAGGTCTGTGGAGATCTTCACAATTGCTGTAATAATCTGTGCAACATCTCAAACGGTATTGATCACTTGTACTTGTCTATTTAATGTAATCTAAAAGACAATACAGGTCATTTGGTTCTGCTATTAGATGAAGCACAGTGATGACACATTCTGTTGTATAAATAAACAAAATATCTGTAATTGTACTCCCATTTGAACTTTGCTGTGCTTTAAAATGGTTGAAAGCACAGTGATAGACATTTGGGTGACAACTAAACCAAAATCAGACATTGTTTTTTCATTGGAATTTGGTTGTGCTTCTAGATGGTTGAAAGCATAGTGATAACATGCTTTAAATTGATGGGAGTATTCAATTCAACAAACTTTTGGCTTTCTCAGTGAGTGAATATAGGTTGCAATGTCATTAATCAACATCTCAACCAAATAGTCCTTATGGAATGCCAAACATTGAAAATGACAATGAAGTAGGCAACAACACAAACAGTGTCAGGTATACTCCCTCTCCGGCCTCTAGGTCATCAGGCTGCTGATTATCCCACACACCTGTCACCATTGTCTTGCGCACCTGCGCCTCATGACACTCACCTGGACACCATCACCTCCTTGATTATCTTCCCTATATCTGTCACTCCCCTTGGTTCTTTCCTCAGGTCTTATTGACTGTTTCATATCGGTGTGTTGTTTGTGTTTCGTGGTTGTAATAATATATATATTATTAAAACACCCACTCCCTGTACTGGCTTCCTGACTCTCAGCGCACTTGTTACAAACAGATCTGGGACCAGGCTACCTTCCAGGTTAACCCTGGTCCCCTGCTGTGTTCATACCATAATGACCGCTGTTGCACATTACCCTTAAAACTTCTTATGGCTGCCATCCCGTTAACGGGATAATTTTCATCAACAACAGCTGAATTGCATAGCGCCACGTTCAAATAATATTACTACAAATATTTATATTTATGAAATCACAAGTGTAATATAGCAAAACACAGCTTAGCCTTTTGTTAATCCAACTGCTGTGTCAGATTTTGAAAATATGCTTTACAGCGAAAGCAATCCAAGCAATTGTGTAAGTTTATCGATCGCTCGACAAAACATTATGAACTCCTAGCATCAGGTAGCTTGGTCACGAAAATCAGAAAAGCAATCAAATTAATTGTTTACCTTTGATGATCTTCGGATGTTTTCACTCACAAGACTCCCAGTTACACAACAAATGTTCCTTTTGTTCCATAAAGATAATTTTTATATCCAAAATACCTCCGTTTGTTTGGCGCGTTATGTTCAGAAATCCACAGGAAAGAGTGGTCACGACAATGCAGACAAATTCCAAATAGTATCCGTAATGTCCACAGAAACATGTCAAACATTTTTTTATAATCAATCCTCAGGTTGTTTTTAAAAAATATATAATCGATAATAAATCAACCGCAACTGTCTTTTTCAGTTGGAGATGGAAAGGCAATGGCTGCCCAAACTCTGTTGCGCATTCAAAACGCTACTGGCACCCGACCATACAATGACGCAATGTTATCTTTCTTGCTAATTTTTCAAAATAAAAGCCTGAAACTATGTCTAAAGACTGTTGACACCTTGAGGAAGCGATAGGAAAATCAATCTGGTTGATATCCCTTTAAATGGAGCAAAGGCAGGCTATGGAACATGGAGTTTTCAAAATAGAAGCCACTTCCTGGTTTGATTTTCCTCAGGGTTTCGCCTGCAATATCAGTTCTGTTATACTCATAGACAATATTTTGCCAGTTTTGGAAACTTTAGAGTGTTTTCTATCCAATACTAATAATACTATGCATATATTAGCAACTGAGACTGAGGAGCAGGCCGTTTAGTTTGGGCAACTTATTCATCCAAGCTACTCAATACTGCCCCCCAGCCATAAGAAGTTATTAACATTTGGTCCAAAAAATTGGTTTTGATAAAAGGCCTGCTGGCTATATGAACCTTCCAACCGAATATGACGACACCATGGTCCCTTAGTGCCATCTGCTTGTGAAAAGAAGAACATCCTGCCAACAACATTTCATCATAGACTAAATAGTTGATATGTGAACTGGTCAAAGGATATGATATAAACTAGGGGTCTCTAACAGGTCGTTCGCGACAGCCCACCTATGAGTAGCTTGCCAAACAATTCTGATGTTTTCATATGTTCCACCGCAAACTCATAAGCAAATCTCACATGTATCAGACACCGCAAGCTCCCAGCTACTATCTAATCAACGCAACATTTACATTATCCCACCACTGGTTAGCCACTGTTGGCTTAAAAAGGCAAACCTAACACAAAATATCTGCCAATTCATTTCCAGCAATATTGTCCCTGTCTGTCTGTGTGGCGCGCGCATTTGTTTATTACTTTGCGATGTCATAACCATCTTGTGGGTTGACAGAAATACAGTCCACAAATCCTTCTCGGTTTAATGCTAACTGCAATGTGGCAGAAGTATATAAGTATTTCTATTATATGTTATTTGCAAACTTTGCCATGAAATGAGGAGTAGAAGTACAGAACCATTGCTACACCGACACATTAGAAGGCACATTCCTCACTAGCTAGATGCCAAATTAAAAGTGTCAGATGTGCAATTACACTCCAACATCTACTTTTCTTAGTTTTCTTCCAGAACCCCCCAAAAAGTATTCTGATGTGATTTAAGCAGTACTCTGTGAACAATTGTGAAAAATAAAACTGAGAACAGAATTTTGGGAAATATACTACATAGTGCACTACTTTATCTTGTACACTATAGACCTGGGTTTCATTGTTTTATTTAAGTCGCTCTCATCCTACGAAAGGTTGGTGACCCCTGATATAATCTATTATACTGTAAACCGGAGTTTGTCATGGTCAGGTCTTCTAATAGGGGGAAGAGTTTTTCCTGGTTTTAGTTGACCCGAACAGGGGAACAATTTGTAACGTTTAGTATTTTTGACATTCCACATAAGAAATCATTTCCAAGACAGAAAAATAATTTTCTCAATGTGGAAGTTCATCGCAGTTAGACAGCTTCCTCTTACTGTGCTATATTGAACAGAGGAGGCTCATCTATCCATTGCTAGTCTCCGACATCTCTCTGACAGCATTATGAAGGAACAACACCGGTAAGGAAAATTACACTTAGATAAAAGAATCAGACATGAAAATAGATATTTCTGAACGTGTGTATTTCTTATGCTTTACACTTAACATCTGTATGCCTTAAAATACTTTTAATTCATGAGTTGAATGGCATTTCGATGACAATTTATGCTCTCTGACTTGAACAATGACCACGGTAGACTATTGTATATTGAGAACTGGGGCCATATCCACAAAGCATCTCAGACTAGAAAATTACTGAGAATGTAGATATTTTCAGGATAGTTTCAGGATAGGTCTAATTCATAACGGGAAAGAAGCGTATGGCGTGCGCCAAGTTTATACATCTCAATATTTTTGTACATATGCAGTATTTTCAGAAATGGCGAACGCAGATATTAAATGTGCAATTTACACAACCGTTATAAGGTCCCAGATGAGTTGAATTTTTGACGGGCGGACGGATAAATTAACCAATTAGAAAAGAGCAACATGCGCATGGACCATGGACCAACATTAATCAAATCTAATTTGGTGTCCGTTCTCCACGGATCAGTCTAGACAAAGCCATCACCTAGTTGACAGATATTTAAAAGACCTCATGAGCTGTCCTAACCAGTTAAGAGCTACCAGCAGGTGTCTTGATTATAAAAAGGCAGCAAGTCAGTGGTTCCTGTGACATAGATAGGCAATTTATTTGGGGTTGAAATAATGTTTTGATATTGCTATATAGTCAACCCATAAATAATATTTATTTTGGGCAAGAAACGTCCTCTCACTGTCAACCTCATTTATTTTCGGCAAACTTAACATGTGTAAGTATTTGTATGAACATAACAAGATTCAACAGCTGAGACATAAACTGAACAAGTTCCACAGACATGTGACTAACAGAAATTGAATAATGTGTCCATGAACAAGGGGGGGTCAAAATCAAAAGTAACAGTCAGTATCTGGTGTGGCCACCAGCTGCATTAAGTACTGCAGTGCATCTCCTCCTCATGGACTGCACCAGATTTGCCAGTTCTTGCTGTGAGATGTTACCCCACTCTTCCACCAACAAGGCACCTGCAAGTTCCCGGACATTTCTGGGGGGAATGGCCCTAGCCCTCACCCTCCGATCCAACAGGTCCCAGACGTGCTCAATGGGATTGAGATCCAGGCTCTTCGCTGGTCATGGCAGAACACTGGCATTCCTGTCTTGCAGGGAATCACACACAGAACGAGCAGTATGGCTGGTGGCATCGTCATGCTAGAGGGTCATGTCAGGATGAGCCTGCAGGAAGTGTACCACATGAGGGAGGAGGATGTCTTCCCTGTAACGCACAGAATTGAGATTGCCTGTAATGACAACAAGCTCAGTCCAATGATGCTGTGAAACACCGCCCCAGGCCTTGACGGATCCTCCACCTCCAAATCGATCCCGCTCCAGAGTACAGGCCTCAGTGTAACGCTCATTCCTTCGACGATAAACGCAAATCCGACCATCACCCCTGGTGAGACAAAACCCCGACTTGTCAGTGAAGAGCACTTTTTGCCAGTCCTGTCTGGTCCAGCGACGACGGGTTTGTGCCCATAGTTGACGTTGTTGCTGGTGATGTCTGGTGAGGACCTGCCTTACATCAGGCCTACAAACCCTCAGTCCAGCCTCTCTCAGCATGTTGCGGACAGTCTGAGCCCTGATGGAGGGATTGTGCGTTCCTGGTGTAACTCGGGCAGGTGTTGTTGCCATCCTGTACCTGTCCCGCAGGTGTGATGTTCGATGTACCGATCCGGTGCAGGTGTTGTTACACGTGGTCTGCCACTGCGAGGACGATCAGCTGTCTGTAGTGCTGTCACATGTAGTGCTGTCTTAGGAGTCTCGGACATAGCAATTTATTGCCCTGGCCACATCTGCAGTCCTCATGCCTCCTTGCAGCATGCCTACGGCACGTTCACGCAGATGAGCAGGGACCTGGGCATCTTTAATTTTGGTGTTTTTCAGAGTCAGTAGAAAGGCCTCTTTAGTGTCCTAAGTTTTCATAACTGTGACCTTAATTGCCTACCGTCTGTAAGCTGTTTGCTTCTTAAGGGCTGTTCCACAGGTGCATGTTCATTAATTGTTTATGGTTCATTGTACAAACAGTGTTCAACCCCTTTTCTGTGAAGGTATATTGGGCTTTTCAAATGATCTTTGAAGACTATGGTCCTGAAAAAAGGGACGTTTCTTTTTTTGTTGCTGAATTTACCTAAACACTTATCACCACTGGGCTAATAAATAATCACTAATGCTTCTTTTGATTTCACCACTGACCTACATCATGTTCTTTCAAGTTATCCCTTTGGAGCACAATATCATGTCGTTAAAAAGTATGCATAAATTGGGCATGCCTACAAGTAAAGGTACAAGTTGGGCAATTGAAAGCCTCTGGGGCCTAAGTGTTCGATGGTTAATGATAGACCTTTCAATCGTTTTATGCAAGGTTATCGGCAAGTGACTTGATGCCTAGGCCTACTGTGCCAAAAGCGATTTAGACAGTTGTTGAATGGGATTGATGGAGTTTTGATAAGGGTAACCAAAATACAGCTTTTAACAACCAAACTTGTATGATTCAGTACAATATGCCATCGGGTTGTGAAAAGAAGAATCCTGACAACAACAGTAGCATTTTTTAAAAAGCATTTTAAAAAGACAGATAGAAAGTATTTTGTCTGAATGTGGAAGTTCATCACAGGAAGTTAGACAACTTCCTCTTACTGTGCTATAGGCCTATTACCCAGCAGAGGCCCCTCCGACCACTACTTCTCTCTGACGACTCTCTGACAGCATTATGAAAGAACAACACTTGACAATGACACTTAGATAAAAGAATGAGACATTAAAATAGATACACGACAACACCAGAGGTATGTGGACACCTGCTCATCAAACATCTCATTACAAAATCATGGGCATTAATATGGAGTTGATCGCCCTTTGCTACTTTAATAGCCTCTACTCTTCAGGGAAGGCTTTCCACTAAATGTTGGAACATTTCTGCGAGGACTTGCTTCCATTCAGCCACAAGAGCATTAGTGAAGTTGGGCACTGATATTGGGCGACGTTCCAATTCATCCCAAAGGTGCTTAATGGAGTTGAGGTCAGGGCTCTGTGCAGGCCAGTCTAGTTTTTCCACACCGATCTCGACAAACCATTTCTGTATGGACCTTGCTTTGTGCACTGGGGCATTGTCGCGCTGAAACAGGAAACAGGCTGAAACGCTGAAACAGGCCTTCCCCAAGGCCCACAAAGTTGAAAGCACAGAATCTTGTAGAATGTCATTGTAGGCTGTAACGTTAAGATTTCCCTTCACTGGAACTCAGGGGCCTAGCCAGAACCATGAAAAACAGCCCCAGACTGCCAGATGGTGAGGCGTGATTCATCACTCCAGAGAACGCATTTCCACTGCGGCGAGCTTTACACCACTCCAGCTAATGCTTGGCATTACACATTGTGATCATAGGCTTGTGTGCGGTTGCTCGCCTATGGAAATCCATTTCATGAAGCTCCCGACGAACAGTTATTGTGCTGACGTTACTTCCAGAGGTAGTTTGATTTTTAGTTTCAGCACTAGGCGGTTCCATTCTGTGAGCTTGTGTGGCCCACCACTTTGCCATTGTTGCTCCTAGATGTTTCCACCTCACAATAACAGCACTTACATTTGACCGGGGCAGCTCTAGCAAGGCAGAAATTAGACGAACTGACTTGTTGGAATGTTGGCATCCTATGACAGTGCCATGTTGAAAGAAACTGAGCTCTTCAGTACGGGTCATTCTACTGCCAATGTCTGTCTATTTAGATTGCATGGCTGTGTGCTCGATTTTACAGCTGTCAACAATGGGTGTGGCTGAAATAGCCAAATTCACTCATTTGAAGGGGTGTCTACATTCTTATGTTTAGATAGGTTATCTCTGAATGTGTGTATTCCTTATGCTTTACACTTAAAATCTGTATGTGTTAAAATAGGCCTACCTGTGATTCATGAGTTCAATGGCATTTCGATGACAATTTCTGCTCTCTGACTTGAACAATGACCACAGTAGGCTATTGTTCGATGTCAGGTCAATCATGAGTTACCAGTCGCTCGCAGCCCACCAATGAGTAGCTCGCCAAACAATTCTGAAAGTACACGCAATTCTCACCGCAAACTGTCATGAACAAATCTCACCCAGTAGCCTATCAGACAGCTACTATTTAATCAACACAACACTCACATTATCCCATCCCTGGTTAGCCACTAACACAACATATCCGCAATGATGTGCTAACCGCCTTGTGGGTTGACGTAAGTACTTTCCGCAAAACATTCACAATTAAATGTATATGTAGGCTTACCTGGCAATCGTACATCACGGTAAAGGAAATCATTTGCAGTGACGATTTTAGCCTGTAAATCTTGGTGGGGCAAAAAAAACAAAAAAATGTGGGATGCATGCCAGCAAAGCCACTACACAACAATATTAAACATTACATTAATTGCACTGTAACGGTGACAAACGGTGCCCCCAAACTGTTAGGGCCTACTGTACATAAAGCTGTGCCAGCAGCAGTCCCAACACCTTACCACTGCTACACCTGGCTTTCAGCGGAGCCTCGTCTGGCAGCGAAACAGTTCATTCAGCCTCATTTACTGCCTTTTAAAATAACATAGCTGATATGGCTGACTTGCTTAAACAAATGTGGTTTCTACTGAGAATTGAGATGTACAAACTATGGCGTAAGGGGACGACAAGCGGATAAGAGGCATTTCCATTTCGACATTAATGAGCGAGCTCGGACGGACATAGTCACTATAACTATTTTTTCAGCACTTTTGAAATGTACAGCAACAGAATTCAGAACATGGGCCGTTCTTTTTTCCCACATTGTTTGCAAACTGATGTGTGATATGTATTAATGCCGAAATAACATGCAAAACAGGAAAGCACCCCCCCCCACACACAAAAAAAGTGGGGCTTTGCCCTGACTAACACATGAGGTCTATTTTACATGATATGCCTAAATACTTATAACCACTAGGCTAATGAACACGTTTTTTGAATTATTTAATTACCTACTTTATATTAACTCAAGTTATCCATTTGGAGCGCAACATTATGTAGTTAAAATATATGTCTAATTTGACCAAGCCTAAATTGGGCAGTTCATGGCATCTACACTAAAAAAAAAGGTTCCTGGAGTGGCCTTTAAGGGTTCTTCAAATTGAAACTGTGGGGGAACCCCTATACATTTTTTCAAAGAACCCTTTAAAAGGAAGAACCTTTTGAAGAACCTTTTGGGGTTAATTTTTGAACTACCCCCCTATTATTAATATTAATAACAATAACATCAATAATACAATATTTGAGTGTTTATTATAATTTTTAGTGGCAAAGCAGAATAAAAACATGCAAATATGAGGTATACTCCCAGCAGAGCCCCAAGTCCAATGGGTATATCCTGAAGGCATTCAATTGTACAACTGACTAGGTATCCCCCTTTCACCTTTCCTCTGGCGTGTTGACGTTAATGTGTTGACGTTCTCCGTATCCATAGTCAGAATGATCTTCCAGTGCATGGTGATCAAACAGGTTTCCTGTTATATTCATCAGAGGTGTAGGGAGGGTAAAGTCTGGGAATCCTAAAGAATAGTAATTATACAGATGTTTAACAAAATGTGCACATGACAGTATTCATACTTTGGTTTTTGTGGTAAATGCGAATGAAAAAAACTGTTGATGATGGTTTTCATACACATACCTTGTCCGTATTGTAGAGGCCTATTGGATTTTCAGTGAAGAGTCAAGGGAGCAGGATGGTACATGTGATCTGCATAACATACCAATAGACATACCTTCGCATGCCTCCTCGTCTGTATACCTGCAGACACAGACACAAAAGTGAGTCGTTCAGTCATCTGCACCCAATACAGCCAGCCTTCAACATATTCTTATAGCCTACATGTTCTTACCTCTTTGTTGATTGATATCCATTGAATTGTGTTCATTTTCCGTTTTAGAAAGATTTGCACAAATATTGAAATATAGGTATCATCATAAAACAACATCGATTTAGATCATACATACCTTAAATTGAGGAGATCTTTACATTTTTTTATTTAAGCGCCTGCACCTGCTGTCCTTTCATATTCAAATGTTTCAGTTGGGCAGTTCCTGCAAGAACCCCCACCAACTGAGGAGGTTCCTCCACCTCCAGCGCCAAGAACCCTAAGGTTCTTCAAAGAACTCTGAGCATCTTAGAAGAACCCTTGTTGAACCCCTAATTGTTTGAGTGTAGGGCTTATGTTCACTTTGATTATGTTTGATGAATATTATAGACCTTTCAAATGTTATATGCAACATTATTTGCAAGTATATAATGGTAATTGTCAACATTCTGCTTGTAACAACAATCAGAATTGGTAGAAAAAAAGAAAAGAACGTTTGCATGCCAACATATTAGGCAATAATTAAGAGTTGGCAAAGTGATCGGGACAGTTGAAAATTATATCAAACGTTTTACCATCGCAACATTTGATGTACACTCACATTCACCATGGTTGACTGAGGTGACACAGCTTGCGCTGCCTCATTGCAAGTGTAAGCCATTGGGTGTATTGAATAACACATTCATAAATGGCAAAAAATACAGTCAAAAAATGGAATCCTGTTAAAACCCGTTTTAAGATTTACAACAAAAAAAACGTCCAGCTCAGAGTAGATTTTAGGATGATGTTAAGATACTGACCAGACAAACTCATGTTACTGCCAGGAGTAAAATCAACTCATAAAAGTGTCTGTCCTTTCTCTAGGAGATAAAAGCTCATATTTAACGCTATTTTTTTTGTTGTTGCTACAAAACTACCGCTATACTTCCATTAATTTTGTATAGGTTACCTTTAGCTGAGTCCCGTGACGCTTGTGTGGTACTGTAGTAGAACATATATTAGTTTGTAGCCCAAACGGTTCGGACGCCACAGACAAAAGTTGGCACATCAGCATTATCGACTTCAACCATTCAGATGCTGCAGAAGTTTAGTGAGAGGACCGATTTTGGCATGTTTCCTGGTCTGACAAACAGCACTGTAGCTCTTTCCCCTGTAGATGTGGAAGATCGACATAGGCGGATGTGGTGAATTGAGATACAGCCAATGTAATTTTTTTAAAAATATATAGTTTAAACTGACAGATTTTGAAGGGGATATTTTAACTATGTTACTTAGATTGACTCACTGGTCAATGCTTTGTGGATTCCGGGCCCTGACTGCACCATGACGAACCCTTGACAGGTCAATGGCAGGTTCATGAGTGGTCTGCTTATACTTAATCTGAATGGTGTTTTATTTGCCTACAGTGTGATTTTGGATGTGATGCATGGGAACAGTTCAGTCTTGGAAAAATGTGAACTGGTGAATTCTTTGGCAATCAAAGTACTACAGTATGCCTACTACATTTCATAACACTTTTGGTAACTTAAAAGTGTTTAGAAAAGAGTTAGGGAAGCAGGATTGTAGGATTTGTTGTAGCTCAGGAATGCCCAGCATTGTATCGAATGTCCCGCACAGTAAATGAAGTCAAGACAGATTTTCAGTTTTTAAAATAGAAAAAGTGCGAGGCTGTCAGCACTCTTTTTTTTGGTTTGGATTCTTTCACATTCTCAACAGTCTTTGAAATGCATAATACTGTATCTTAAAGTAGTCTGTAGCTGTGTGTTACGCCGGTCCCTTCTTTCAGGGAACTGAGATTGTTTTCAGCCCATGAAATACTCATATCCTGTTCCCACAGGTGTCCCCTTTACACTTCCTTTCAGAGGCTGCTGTTACTCCTAGTGTCGCTGTGTCTCTCCCCCTCCTGCTCTGGGAGGACCTGGGCTCAGAGGAAACTACCCTGTGATGTCATCTCTCTCAACCATTCACTGGCCTATGACTGCTCGTGCAGGAAGCTACTCCAGGTACCCCACGATATCAGCTGGAATGCCACAGAGCTCGACCTGTCCTCCAACCAAATCAAGACACTCTCCAGCTCCTCGTTCTGGAACCTCCAGAATCTGACTCTGCTAGACCTTAGCTATAACTTCAACCCCCAGGAACATCCATTGAAGATAGAGGACCAAACATTCTCCATGCTGGATCAGCTGGAGGCACTGCTCCTTGACGGTAATGGCCTTTGCACAGTGCCGAGGGGCCTTCCGTCTGGGTTGCAGATTTTGTTTCTGAGGTACAATGACATCAGGACTGTAACACCGGAAGACTTCAGGGATATTCTACGAATTAAAGTCATCCGTTTAAGTGACAACTGCCAAGGGAGTGTCTGTAGTGGGACCCTGGATATTGAAAACCACACTTTTTCCAGCCTCACTAACCTGACAAACCTGACACTGTCTTTTAACAGACTGAAAGTAATCCCTAATTTTCTCCCCGCATCCCTCCAGCTGCTCAAACTCGAACGGAACCAAATCACCCACATTCAACAGCATGACCTGAGTGCACTCACTAATCTGAGCGCTCTAGACCTTTCGGGTAACTGTCCTGTGTGTTCTAACACCCCGTTCCTCTGCTTTCCCTGTAATACACCCAACGGGGCACTACAGATCCACCCAGATGCCTTCAGGAGCCTCTCCCAGCTGCAGGAGCTGAGCCTATCAGGAAACTCCCTAGAGCACCTACAAACATCCTGGTTTGAGAACCTCACCAACTTACACTACCTGTACCTCTCATTTAATCGTCTGGTTGGGGAGATAGCCAATGGGGACTTCCTCTCTGTGCTACCTTTCGTAGAAGTGATGGACTTGTCTTACAATAATGCTGGACAAAATTCCCACAACTTGACCCTCTCAAAGAATTTTTCCAAACTGGCCTCTCTGAAGACATTACACCTAGAAAACTATGTTTTTTCAGCTCTTCACAAAAATCACTTGGAACCACTTTACAGTTTAGCTAATCTGTCTGTCCTCAATTTGGGAACCAACTTCATTTATTGGACAGACCTTTCACTTTTTGAAAAGTTCCACAATTTATCCAGTGTTGGCCTCTCAGAGAACAGTCTGACTTTCCTGTCCAAGAGGGTAGATGCCTTGTCTGTGAATGGGTATGGCTGGAGCTATGAGCCAGATATAGACAGGTACGGGCCTTTCATACACAAGGATAAATTCTACCGTCGCCATTTGCCTAACATTAAACCAGAGTGTCTTGCGTACGGTCCAGTGCTCGACCTCAGCAAAAACAACATCTTCCACATAAACCCTGATATGCTGCAGGGCCTGAACAACACAGCTTGTCTCAACCTGTCATCTAACTTCATTGGAGACATGTTCAATGGCAGTGAGTTTGTACATTTCTCCAAGCTGAAGTACTTGGATCTATCCCAGAATAAAGTCTACCTGCGCTATGAGCATGCATTCAGTGAACTGACAGCACTGGAGGTGTTGGACTTGAGTTATAATAAACATTACTTTCTGGTGGCAGGGCTAAACCACAGTTTAGCGTTCCTAGAACACCTGGATTCTCTGAAGGTTCTGAACTTGAGCTGGAATGAGATTAGCACCCTCACTGATAAAACCATGTCAAGCAGCTCCCTGCAAGAATTGAACTTCCAGGGCAACCGCCTGGACATCATGTGGAACGAGGGTCTGGACTTTAATCATCTTTTCAGAGAACTTAATAACCTGACGTCCCTGGATCTGTCATACAACCAGCTCCGCCACATCCCATCTGAGGTATACCACAACTTCCCCAAGGCCCTGAGACACTTGACTCTGAGTAAAAACGGACTTGAGGACTTTAACTGGACGATGCTCACACAACTGCCACATCTGGAGGAGCTGGACTTGAGTAAGAACCACCTGGAGCAGGTGGCCTTAACCGTCTCCACTCTTAACAGTTCACTGAGGCTGCTGGACCTGAGCCATAACAGGATTTCCCAGCTAGCGCCTGGTTTCCTCAGCGGCGCCAGGAGCCTGTATGTGCTGAACCTCAGCTTCAACCTGCTGGAGCTCATCAACCAGACAACGTTTGAAACTGGAGCTGAGAACCACCTCCAGCAGGTGTCACTACAGGGGAACCCGATCCACTGCACCTGTGACTTGCTGGAGTTCCAACTGTGGATGAGGAGTAATGAGGTGGAGATCCCTCTGCTGGCCAGCGGGGTGACGTGCGACATGCCCATGGAGAGGAAGGGCAGGTCTGTGCTGAGTTACGACATAGAGGAATGCGTGAAGGATGACAACGCAATGGCCTTCTGCATCCTCACGTTGTTACTCATCGTTCACGTTCTGTTGGTATCGCTCACAGCACACCTCTTTTACTGGGACCTGTCCTATATTCTTGACTACTGTGGGGCCAAGCTGAAGCACCAATGTCTCTTACAGCACACAGCCTGTGTCTACGATGCCTTCGTCATGTATGACACCACAGACCCGCTGGCCTCTGATTGGGTGTTGAACCACCTTAGGGTGGAACTAGAGGAGCGCGGAGAGAGGGTTCGCCCACTCTGCCTGGAGGAGCGTGATTGGATGCCAGGGGTGCCTATCATGGATAACCTTTCCAATAGTGTGCGACAGAGCAGGAAAACGGTGTTTGTGCTGACAGAGGGCTTCCTGTCGCGTGGTGTGGTTAAAATGGCCGCCCTGCTGGTGCAGCAGCGGCTGGTGGAGGAGGGTGTGGATGCCATGGTGTTGCTGCTGCTGCAGCCCCAGGTTCTGCGACGCTCACGCATCCTCCACCTGCGCAGACGGCTCTGCAGGCGCAGTGTTCTGGAGTGGCCAGCAACTGCCTGTCCGGCTGCCCAGCGCTGGTTCTGGCACAACCTGAAGAGAGCCATACGGAAAGATCAGCGAGCCACACACGCATCACTACACGGCACATACTTCACTGGGCGGTGAACTCAAGGATATGAAAGGAACTGACCAAAAACAGGAAGCCGATCAAAAACATGGCTGAGTTTACTTACCCTCAGCTTAAATGTCTCCAATTCCTACTCTGCAGTGTTCTAGAATCAGTTCCTAGAGACATGACTGTGTAGTTCCCCTTCACACACACACACACACACACACACACACACACACACACACACACACACACACGCACACGCACACGCACACGCACACGCACACGCACACACAGACACGCACACACACACACACACACACACACACAGACAAGCACACACACACGCACACGCACACGCACACACAATATAGCCTATTGTAGCGGCTGCATGGTTTTCTGTACAATCCATAATAGAATATTAGGCCTTGATTTCTGTTTTTCCTGTGAAGGATTATATTATCAATGGTCACATTAGCTTCTCTGTGAAAATGCCTGCCTCATCTACAGTACAATATAGTAAATCATGTGACTCTGTTTACTGTTGATGTACGTGACCTCATCTATACCTGGTAAGAAAACAGTATTATTATCCTATTTTGTCTACATTCAGATGTTTTTGACAGGTGTAAACCAGTCTACCGACACGTTAATAAACTTAGTTACAATGGTTTCCTATGGAAGGACAATCTTACTGATCTCAACCACTGGGTGGCAGAGTAACTCCTGATTCATGTGTTCAGGACTGGCATGATGTACACCCCACTAGTTCCATATCAGTGGCTTCTCCTACAGTATCACCCGACTCTGGAAGGCAGTGTTCTCCATCCCTGGTCCTAGAGACCCACAGGGTGTGCAGGCTTGAGTGAGTCATACTTTACAAAGTGTATCAATATCAGAATGATTTATTATCACCAAAAGAAAAGACCTGTGCCATTCACTTTGAACTGGACTGTGTTTACAATCGCGGTACTGAGTAGATCCGCTTGTTTTGAGAGCTGTATGTAACCACGGGTGCTCATGTCTTCATATCCTTTGCTAGTTAGTGAGTTATTAAGCCAGTTATAGATCATTTGTTGTCAACAATGGGGGAGGGATTATTTCCTATTATTTCCTACATCTTTAAAAAGTGAGTAAAATAGCTAAATGAAGAGCTTTTTTTATCTTAAAGACAGGCTTGAATAAGCTAAGTAGCCAATAGGCAGAGGGTAGCATCATTAGTCTGATTCTCTGTGATAATGACATGGGAATAATAACACCATTTATTTTGTAAAGTGGTTTCTTGCATCAAACAACACAACAACATTTTCTGAACACCTCCTTGTATGAAGGACGTGTCTGGACCAAAGAAACAGAAGTTCTACAAGACGACTCACTGCTCTCTGTACGTTAAAACAAACCTGCAGAAATGCAGGCTAGGGCCAAGATGGCGCCGACAGACATGGCAGCTCTGCTTCTAACTCCTAAGCAACTTTGCAACAATGTTTGTATTTTTTTGGTGTGTTATACAAGCATTTCGCTACACCCGCAATAACATCTGCTAAATATGTGTATGTGACCAATATTTTGGGGATTTGATTTGACAAGCATACACAGTACACACGTACATGATCTTTGATATAAATACATACTCTTCGTTATACACATACATATATTTGTATATATCTCTGTAGAAATCTTTATTAAAAACAATGTTTTTATAACTGGCAACATTGTCCTGGAGGCTAGTGTGTGTCCCTGTGCTGATCTTGTACAGGTGTCCAGGTATCTAGTCGGAGGAAAGAACACACGTCTCCAGAAGGGAATCTTTCTATTTTAACAATCCAGACTGTGTTATGTTATACCATCACCTATATGTCTATGGCCAATTTAGAACGGTTGACTAAATCAGTCAGTGGTTCCCAATTCTCTCCTCAGGGACCCCCAGCTGTTCCAGAGGTAATTCACTTGATTCAATTTGCCAATCAACAAAATAACACTGTGGAATTTTAACAATATAATATGACTGACAAGAATTTAAAAAAAAAAAACCTGAGAAATGTTCTTTATAGAACCATTCTCTGTAAAGGTTATATAAAGAACCATAAAAAAAGGGTACTATATAACCCCAAAAAAGGTTGTAACCATAGTGGAACCCTTTTTGGTGCTGTATAGAACCTTTTTTAAATGGTTCTTTATACAATAGAACCTTAGGAAAGGTTTCTTTATAGCACCATACAGGTTCCATTTAGAACCTTATGAGCATGGTTCTTTATTGAACCTTCAAAAAAGGGTTCTATATAGCACCAAAACGGGTTCCGCTGTGGCTACAACCCAAGAACCCCTATCGGGTACTATTTAGAACACATTTTGTTGTGTGTATAACTAGGTTTCCATTCAATTGGCAACATATTTTCATGTGAATATAAAACAAGACACGAGATCTTCAGTTTCTTGGCAGTTTCTCGCATGGAATATCCTTCATTTCTCAAGAAAGTTCTTTGTTTCTGGCCATTTTGAGCCTGTAATCGAACCCACAAATGCTGATGCTCCAGATACACAACTCTTCTAAAGGTGACCAGTTTTATAGCTTTTAAGAACAACAGTTTTCAGCTGTGCTAACATAATTGCAAAAAAGTTTTCTAATGATCAATTATCCTTTGAAAATGCTAAACTTGGATTAGCGAACACAACGTGCCATTAGAAAACAGTACTGATGGTTGCTTATAATGGGCCTCTGGCTATGTAGATATTCTATAAAGAATCTGCCATTTCCGGCTACAATAGTCATTTACAACATTAACAAGGACATTTCTAAGTGACACCAAACTTTTGAATGGTAGTGTACATATGAGATGAGTAATGTAATATATTATATGGAGATTGCATCGTCTGTGGACCTGTTGGGGCAGTATGCAAACTGAAGTGGGTCTAGGGTGGCAGGTAAGGTGGAGGTGATATGATCCTTCTCTCAAAGCACTTCATGATGACAGAAGTGATTGATACGGGGAGATAGTCATTTACAGTGCCTTGCGAAAGTATTCGGCCCCCTTGAACTTTGCAACCTTTTGCCACATTTCAGGCTTCAAACATAAAGATATAAAACTGTATTTTTTTGTGAAGAATCAACAACAAGTGGGACACAATCATGAAGTGGAACGACATTTATTGGATTTTTCAAACTTTTTTAACAAATCAAAAACTGAAAAATTGGGCGTGCAAAATTATTCAGCCCCCTTAAGTTAATACTTTGTAGCGCCACCCATTCCTCCTTGCAAAACAGCTCGAGCTCAGTGAGGTTGGATGGAGAGCATTTGTGAACAGCAGTTTTCAGTTATTTCCACAGATTCTCGATTGGATTCAGGTCTGGACTTTGACTTGGCCATTCTAACACCTGGATATGTTTATTTTTGAACCATTCCATTGTAGATTTTGCTTTATGTTTTGGATCATTGTCTTGTTGGAAGACAAATCTCCGTCCCAGTCTCAGGTCTTTTGCAGACTCCATCAGGTTTTCTTCCAGAATGGTCCTGTATTTGGCTCCATCCATCTTCCCATCAATTTTAACCATCTTCCCTGTCCCTGCTCAAGAAAAGCAGGCCCAAACCATGATGCTGCCACCACCATGTTTGACAGTGGGTATGGTGTGTTCAGGGTGATGAGCTGTGTTGCTTTTACGCCAAACATAACGTTTTGCATTGTTGCCAAAAAGTTCAATTTTGGTTTCATCTGACCAGAGCACCTTCTTCCACGTTTGGTGTGTCTCCCAGGTGGCTTGTGGCAAACTTTAAACGACACTTTTTATGGATATCTTTAAGAAATGGCTTTCTTCTTGCCACTCTTCCATAAAGGCCAGATTTGTGCAATATACGACTGATTGTTGTCCTATGGACAGAGTCTCCCACCTCAGCTGTAGATCTCTGCCGTTCATCCAGAGTGATCATGGGCCTCTTGGCTGCATCTCTGATCAGTCTTCTCCTTGTATGAGCTGAAAGTTTAGAGGGACGGCCAGGTCTTGGTAGATTTGCAGTGGTCTGATACTCCTTCCATTTCAATATTATCGCTTGCACAGTGCTCATTGGGATGTTTAAAGCTTGGGAAATCTTTTTGTATCCAAATCCGGCTTTAAACTTCTTCACAACAGTATCTCGGACCTGCCTGGTGTGTTCCTTGTTCTTCATGATGCTCTCTGCGCTTTTAACGGACCTCTGAGACTATCACAGTGCAGGTGCATTTATACGGAGACTTGATTACACACAGGTGGATTGTATTTATCATCATTAGTCATTTAGGTCAACATTGGATCATTCAGAGATCCTCACTGAACTTCTGGAGAGAGTTTGCTGCACTGAAAGTAAAGGGGCTGAATAATTTTGCACGCCCAATTTTTCAGTTTTTGATTTGTTAAAAAAGTTTGAAATATCCAATAAATGTCGTTCCACTTCATGATTGTGTCCCACTTGTTGTTGATTCTTCACAAAAAAAGACATTTATATCTTTATGTTTGAAACCTGAAATGTGGCAAAAGGTCGCAAAGTTCAAGGGGGCCAAATACTTTCGCAAGGCACTGTAGTTCAGTTATCTTTGCCTTCTTGGGTACAGGAACAATGGTGGCCATCTTGAAGCTTGTAGGGACGGCAGACTGGGGTAGAGAATGAATTAATGAATATATCCGTAAACACACCATAGCTCCATATGCTGTCTGGGCCAGTAGCCTTGCGATGGTTAACATGTTTAAATGTGTTACTCACGTCGGCCACGGAAAAGGTGAGGGGGGCCCGTAGTCATTGGTAGCGGGCCACGTCAGTGACACTGTATTATCCTCAAAGCGGGCAAATAAGGTGTTTAGTTTGTCTGGAAGCAAGACGTCGGTGTCCGTGACTTGGCTGGTTTTCTTTTGTAATCCGTAATTGCCTGATGACCCTGCCACATAGGTCTTATGTCTGAGCCGTTGAATTGCGACTCCACTTTGTCCCTATACCGACATTTTGCTTGTTTGATTGCCTTGCGGAGGGAATAACTACACTGTTTATATTCGTCCATATTCCCAGTCATCTTTCCATGGTTAAATGCGGGGGTTCGCGCTTTCAGTTTTGCGCGAATGCCGCCATCTATCCACAGTTTCTGGTTAGGGTAGGTTTTAATAGTCACAGTGGGAACAATATCTCCAATGCACTTTCTTATAAACTCACTCACCGAGTTTGCGTATACATCAATGTTATTGAGGCTCTGAGGCTGCCATAACACTTCCCAGTCCACGTGATCAAAACAATCTTGAAGCGCAGATTACGATTGGTCAGACCAGCGTTGAATGGTTCTAGTCATGGGTACATCCCGTTTGAGTTTCTGCCTATAGGACGGTAGGAGCAAAATGGAGTCGTGATCAGATTTGCCGAAGGGAGGCCAGGAAAGGGCCTTGTATGCATCGCGGAAGTTAGAGTAGCAGTGATCCAGTGTATTGCCTGCGCAAGTGCTGCAATCAATATGCTGATAGAATTTAGGTAGCCTTGTTCTCAAATTTGCTTTGTTAAAATCCCCAGCTACAAAAAATGAAGCCTCAGGATATATGGTTTCCAGTTTACATAGAGTCCAGTGAAGTTCCTTGAGGGCTGTTGTGGTATCTGCTTCAGGGGGGGATATACACAGCTGTGACAAAAACTGACGGGAATTCTTTTGGGAGAAAATATGGTCTGCATTTGATTGTAAGGAATTCTAGGTCAGGTGAACAGAAGGACTTGAGTTCTGTATGTTGTTATAATCACACCACGACTCGTTAATCACGAAGCATACACCCCCATCCCTCTTCTTCCCAGAGAGGTTTATTTATGTCGGCGTGAAGCATGAAGAAACCTGGTGGCTGTACCAACTCTGACAACATATCCTGAGAGAGCCATACTTCTGTGAAACAGAGAATGTTACAATCTCTGATGTCTCTCTGGAAGGCAACCCTTGCCCTAATTTAGTCCACCTTGTTGTCTAGAGAGTGGACATTGGCGAGTAATATTAATATACTCGTAAGCGGTGTGCACACCTTCGAAGCCTGACCAGGAGGCCGCTCCGTCTACTTCTTCTGCGGCAACGTTTTTTGGGTCGGCCTCTGGGATTAGATTCAATGTCCTGGGTGGTGTTCAGAACAAAGGATCCGCTTCGGGAAAGTTGTATTCCTGGTCGTAATGTTGGTAAGTTGACGTCGCTCTTATATCCAATAGTTCCTTCTGGCTGTATGTAATAACACTTAACATTTTCTGGGCTAACAATGTAAGAAAAAACGAAATACAAAAAGATCCCACCATGTCGAAAGAACACATGATCTCTCTGCATTTATAAACCTGTTTCCATCACAGCTGTTGTGATTTTTTTTTAATACGATATGACTTTACATAAAAACTGTAGATGTAAACGTGGTTTATGAAGCAGAGAGACCAGCACACCCAGAGCTATCTATATTTAGATTATGGCTCTGTGCACGTAGCGCCACCCCATTAGCAGGAAATCTTCCCACGATCCTTCCGCCTCTGGGCACACCCACAGTAAGACTCTCTATACAAATGATTTTTGCTCCAGTTACATGGTCTTTATATACTGTTTCAGGCAGACCATACAGAATTCCTTCAGCATCAGGCATTAACAGTCACAGCGGTACAACAATAATTCATGAACATGGTCTATGCAGACAGAGACAGGAAATGAAACATTACAAATGTATTTCACATTCACCAACATTATCAGAGGATGATCTCATGATTTTGGCTTCAGCCGACCGAGCTCATGTTGTAAACCTGCTATTCCTCTAATGATTCTTTATTAAAACAAAGCATATACTTTTCCAGGTGTGAGTCTCTGTCCTCTTCATTTCATCAGGTACTTTTTGTGGACACCACCAACGTGTGCAGTGACCTCAATCTACCTGTGGTCATAAACCTTTCACGGACGTGTTCTCCGATAAGAGCACACTGTCAGTTCACATTCAATCCATGATCAGCCAATGGATGTTTATAAACACACACATCACAGGTTAAACTCCTGATCAGGTAAAATCACATGAGAACCAGGACGAAACCTTTGATGGGGTTGATGTTAAAGAAAAATACTATTCTTGGGATAAATGCAAATACACTGTCAACAAGCCTTTGTACTGACATTGCGATGCGACACACACTCATGCAACACACACAATGACTATGCACTCCACATATCACATACATAAATGCCCTTTCTCACAGGTTCAGATTCATGCGAGACACTGACATTGTAAAATAACCTTTAGCATTCTAAGTTAGAATGCATTGACTCCCTAGATGATTCTGCTAGCAGTCCAAGTTCAGTCAAATCAAATCAAATTTTATTTGTCACATGCGCCGAATACAAGTGTAGACTTTACTGTGAAATGCTTACTAACAAGCCCTTAACCAACAGTGCAGTTCAAGAAGAAAATATTTACCAAGTAGACTAAAGTAAAAAGTAATAATAAAAGTAACATAATAACAAAAACGAGTATATACAGGGGGCACCGGTACTGAGTCAGTGTGCAGGGGCTAGTTGAGGTCATCTGTACATGTAGGTGGGGGCGAAGTGGCTATGCATGGGTAACAAACAAACAGCGAGTGTACAAAAGGGAGGGGGGTGGTCAATGTAAATTTTCCAGTGCCGATTTTATGAATTGTTCAGCAGTCTTATGGCTTGGGGGTAGAAGCTGACTTTTGAGACTTTTGGTCCTAGATTTGGTGCTCAAGTACTGCTTGCCGTGCAGTAGCAGAGAAAACGAGTCTATAACTTGGGTGGCTGGAGTCTGGGTGGGAAAGGTTTTGTCGTGCCCTCTTCACAACTGTCTTGGTATGGTTGGACCATGATAGTTCGCTGGTGATGTGGACACCAAGGAACTTGAAACTCTCGAACCGCTCCACTACAGCCCCATGGATGTTAATGTGGGCCTGTTCGGCCCGCCTTTTCCTGTAGTCCACGATCAGCTCCTTGGTCTTGCTCACATTGAGGGAGACGTTGTTGTCCTGGCACCACACTGACAGTTCTCTGACCTCCTCCCTATATGCTGTCTCATCGTTGTCAGTGATCAGACCTACCACTGTTGTGTCGTCAGCAAACTTAATGATAGTGTTGGAGTCGTGTTTGGCCACGCAGTCGTGGGAGAACAGGGAAAACAGGAGGGGACTAAGTACACACCCCTGAGGGGCCCCAGTGTTAAAGATCAGTGTGGCAGACGTGTTGTTGCCTACTCTTACCACCTGGGGGCGGCCTGTCAGGATGTCCAGGATCCAGTTGCAGAGAGAGGTGTTTAGTCCTAGAGTCCTTAGCTTAGTGATGAGCTTCGTGGGCACTATGGGTCTATGGTGTCCGGGAGGATGCTGTTGATGTGAGCTATGACCAGCTTTTCAAAGCACTTCATGGCTACCGACGTGCCACGGGGCGATAATCATTTAGGCAGGTTACCTTTGCTTCCTTGGGCACAGGGACTATGGTGGTCTGCTTGAAACATGTAGGTATGTATGTACAGGTATGTACAGACTCGGTCAAGGAGAGGTTGAAAATGTCAGTGAAGACACTTGACAGTTGGTCCGCGCATGCTTTGAGTACACGTCCTGGTAAACCGTCTGGCCCAGCGGATTTGTGAATGTTGACCTGTTTAAAGGTTTTGTTCACATCGGCTACTGAACAGCTGGTGCTCTCGTGCATGCTTCAGTGTTGCTTGCCTCGAGGCAAGCATAAAAGGTATTTAGCTCATCTGGTAGGCTCGCGTGGGTTTCCCTTTGTCGTCCGTAATAGTTTTCAAGCCCTGCCACATCTGACGAGCGTCTGAGCCGGTGTAGTAGGATTCAATCTTAATCCTGTATTGATGCTTTCCTTGTTTGATGGTTCGTCTTGAGGGCATAGCAGGATTTCTTATAAGTATCCGGATTAGTCTCCCGCTCCTTGAAAGCGGCAGCTCTAGCCTTTAGCTCAATTTTTTAAATTTACATATTTTTTTTAACCTTTATTTAGCTAGGCAGGTCAGTTAAGACAAAGTTCTCATTTTCAATGACGGCCTAGGAACAGTGGGTTAACTGCCTTGTTCTGGGGCAGAACGACATATTTGTATCTTGTCAGCTTGGGATTGGATCTTGCAACCTTTCGGTTACTAGTCCAACGCTCTAACCACTAGGCTACGCTGCCGCCCCAATGCGGATGTTGCCTGTAATCCATGGCTACTGGTTGGGAAGTGTACGTACAGTCATCGATGCACTTATTGATGAAGCCGATGACTGAGGTGGTGTATTCCTCAATGGCATTGGATGAATCCTGGAACATATTCCAGTCTGTGCTAGCAAAACAGTGCTGTAGTGTAGCATCTGCGTCATCTGACCACTTCCGTATTGAGCAAGTCACTGGTACTTCCTGCTTTAATTTTTGTTTGTAAGCAGGAATCAGGAGGATATAATTATGGTCAGATTTGCCAAATGGAGGGCGGGGGAGAGCTTTGTATGCATCTCTGTGTGTGGAGTAAAGGCGGTCTAGGATTGCACATGTGACATGCTGATAAAAATTGGGTAAAACTGATTTAAGTTTGCCTGCATTAAAGTCCCCGGCAACTAGGAGCGCCGCTTCTGGGCGAGCATTTTCTTCTTTGCTTATGGCCTTAAAGAGTTGGTTGAGAGCGGTCTTAGTGCCAGGTTCATTTTGTGGTGGTAAATAGACGGCAACGAATAATACAGATGAGAACTCTCTTGGTAGATAGTGTGGTCTACTGCTTATCATAAGGTACTCTACCTCAGGCGAGCAATAATATTCTTCTTTAATATTAGACATCGCGCACCAGCTGTTATTGACAAAAAGACACACACCCCACCCCTCGTTTTACCAGAGGTAGGTAGCGTCTCTGTTCTGCGGTGCATGGAAAATCCTGCTAGCTCTATATTGTCTGTATCTTCGTTCAGCCACATCTCTGTGAAACATAAGATGTTACAGTTTTTAATGTCCCGTTGGTAGGATAATCTTTATCGTAGGTCGCCAATTTTATTGTCCATTGATTGCACGTTAGCGAGAAGAATGGAAGGCAGTGGGAGTTTACTCGTTCACCTCCGGATTCTCAGAAGGATCCCCGATCTGCGGCCCCTTTTCCGGCGTCTTTTTTTCAAGCAAAAGGCGTTGATCTGGGCCTGTTCCACTGAAAGCAGGATATCCTTCTCGTCGGACTCGTTAAAGGAAAAAGTTTCTTCCAGACTGAGGTGAGTAATCGCTTTTCTGATGTCCAGAAGTTATTTTCGGTCATAAGAGACGGTAGCAGTAACATGTACACAATAAGTTTAAAAAATAAGTTACAAAAAAAGCACAAAAACATAACAAAATAGCACAATTGGTTGGGAGAATGTAAAACGTCAGCCATGTTCTTCGGGGTATTCAATGGCAGATAAAAAATGTGTCTGGACCAAAGAAACAGAAGAGTTTTACAAGAAGACTCTGTTCTCTGTACGTTAAAAACAAACCTGCAGAAATTCAGACTAGGGCCAAGATGGCGCCAATAGCAACTTTTAAGTATTTCTTTCTGTTATACAAGCATTTCGATACTCGCAAAAACATCTGCTAAATATGTGTATGTGATCAATATTTTTTTTGATTTGATTTGACAAACATACACAGTACACACGTATATGCTCTTTGATATAAATACATACTCTTCGTTATACACATACATATATTTGTATATATCTCTGTAGAAATCTTTATTAAAAACAATGTTTTTATAACTGGCAACATTGTCCTGGAGGCTAGTGTGTCCCTGTGCTGATCTTGTACAGGTGTCCAGGTATCTAGTCGGAGGAAAGCACACGTCTCCAGAAGGGAGTCTTTCCATTTTAAAAATTCAGAAGTGTTTGGACCCGTTTTATAAAATGATATTGTGACCAAACAAAGAAAAGGAGTAAAAAAAACATACTTCTCTTTGTGCTGTGACTTCCACAATAACTAAAACATACAAAATAAAACTAGCACTAGTCTTAATCGTAATGATGAAATATTCATCATATAAAAAAATTCAATACTATTTGTTTTACAATGTTTACAGTTGCGTACCCTATTTACAAAGTATGGGGGAGTTGAAAATCCCTCAGAGACAGAGTCCAGTGTGTGTGTGTGTGTGTGTGTGTGTGTGTGTGTGTGTGTGTGTGTGTGTGTCTAGCCAGGGTTGGTCTTCTTTCGTTTGCTGGGGCTCTGTCCTGGATCGAACTTCAGCTCCCGATACTGCATCTGTCAAATACACAGTCGGAGTTAAACGCACGCACACACACACACACGCACACACACACGCACACACGCACACACACACACACACACAACTAACCTTGTGGGGATACACAATTCAAAATTGTATTTTCCCTAACCCTAAAACATAACCTTAACTCTAACCCTAGCTCCTAACCCTAACCTTAAAACTAACCCTAATTCTTGCCCTAACACTAATTATAACCTTAACTCTAACCCCCCTAGAAATAGTATATGACCTTGTGGGGACAAACAAAATGTCCCTAGTTAGTCAAATTGTTGTTTGTTTACTATTCTTTGGGGGACTTCTGGTCCCCACAAGTATAGTTAAACATGTCCACACAAACACACACACACACACACACACACACACAGCACCTACCACTTGTACGTCTGAGGGGACTCTAGAGAGGAAGTCTAGCACCTCATTGTTTTCGATCAGGTATGGATTCCTGAGCTTCTTAGTAAACTTATTCACACCTGAGAAGAGTGGAGGGGAAGAAACCGGTCGGAACAGGTTAGAGACGATGATAGGGATGTTATGGTCAGAACCCCAGGGGCTGACTAGCTACACCCCACCTTGAGGCTAGCCTGCATCTTCAATTTGGGGTCTGTAGACAGGAGACACACAAGGAGCAAGGGACACACACATACACACAGACTCACCCCAGGCGAGCACAAGGTATCGCAGAGGGATGAGGTAGAGGAGGACTGTAGCCACACACAGAACAGATATGGCCAGCCAACTCAGGAAAGGCACTGTCCAGTTAAATGTACTGTAGAGAGAGAGACAGAGATGTTAGGGAAGACACACACTGTAGCTGTCGAAAGGCGATACACAAACACACACACACACACAGACTCACTCACTTCTTTATCCTCTCTCCATAGGAGGCCACGTCATCCAAGGCACTCTGTACACTGACACACACATCCTGGAGGGCATACAGCTTATCCATGAAGCCCTTACGCTCCGAATCCTGCCAGGATACGCACACGCATGCAAATGTTACAGGGAAAGAAAAGGTTGCTCCTAACAACAAAATACAAAATCATGTAATTAATTTTTTACAATAATGTTTTTCCATCAGTTGCAAAAAGAGAAGGGAAGGTCAAATGAAGAGAAGGTCAAATGTTACCTTGTCATCTTTCTCCTCTTCCTCTTCCTCCCACTCGAACGTGGCTTCCCCTGCCTGTTGTAGGCCACATTGCCAGGACAGGGAGGAGAGAGACATTATACATACAGTGCCTTCGGAAAGTATTCAGACCCCTTAACTTTTTCCACATTTTCTTACGTTACAGCCTAATTCTAAATTTGATTAAATATATTTTTTTTCTCATCAATCTACACACAATACCTCATAATGACAAAGCAAAAACAGATTATTAGATTTTTTTGCAATTTATAAAAAATAAATAACATATCACAGTATTCAGACCCTTTACTCAGTACTTTGTTGAAGCACCTTTGTCAGCGATTACATCATCCGAGTCTTCTTGGGTATGACGCTACAAGCTTGGCACACCTGTATCTGGGGAGTTTCTCAAATTCTTCTCTGCATATTCTTTCAAGGTCTGTCACGTTGGATTGGGAGCATTGTTGCCCAGCCTTTTTTCAAGTCTCTCCAGAGATGTTCGTTCGGGTTTAAGTCCGGGCTCTGGCTGCGACACTCAATGACATTTACAGACTTGTCCCAAAGCCACACCTACGCTGTCTTGGCTGTGTGCTTAGGTTTGTTGTCCTGTTGGAAGGTGAACCTTCGCCCTAGTCTGAGGTCCTGAGTGCTCAGGAGCAGGTTTTCATCAAGGATCTCTCTGTACTTTGCTCTGTTCATCTTTTTCTCAATCCTGACTAGTCTCCCAGTCCCTGCCACTGAAAAACATCCCACAGCCTGATGCTGCCCCCACCATGCTTCACAGTAGGGATGGTGCCAGGTTTCCTCCAGACGTGACGCTTGGAATTCAGGCAAAAGAGTTCAATCTTGGTTTCATCAGAGAATTTTGTTTCTCATGGTCCGTGAGTGTTTAAGTGCCTTTTGGCAAACTCCAAGTGGGCTGTCATTTGCCTTTTACTGAGGAGTGGCTTCCATCTGGCCACTCTACCATAAAGGCCTAATTGGTGGATTGCGGCAGAGAAGGTTGTCCTTCTGGAAGGTTCTCCCATCTCCACAGAGGAACTCTGGAGCTCTGTTAGAGTGACCATCGGGTTCTTGGTCACCTCCCTGGTTCTAAACTTCCTCCATTTAAGAATGATGGAGGCCACTGTGTTCTTGGGGACCTTCAATGCTGCAGAAATTCCTTCGACCTCATGGCTTGGTTTTTGCTCTGACATGCACTGTCAGCTGTGGGACCTTATATAGACAGGTGTGTGCCTTTCCAAATAATGTCCAAACAATTGAATTTACCACAGGTGGACTCCAATCAAGTTGTAGAAACATCTCAAAGATGATCAATGGAAACAGGATGCACCTGAGCTCAATTTCGAGTCTCACAGCAAAGAGTCTGAAAACTTATGTAAATAAGGTATTTCTGTTTTTTATTTTTAATACATTTGCAAACATTTCTAAAAAAACAGTTTTCGCTTTGTCATTGTGGAATATTGTGTGTAGATTGACGAGGATTTAAAAAAAATATATATATAATCCATTTAAGAAAACGGCTGTAGCGTAACAAAATGTGGAAAAAGTCAAGGGGTCTGAGTACTTTCTGAAGGCACTGTTGAGAGAAACGATAACATTATAGAAACACACTACACAGAACCACAGCACTCACCGTGTCTCCCGACTCCCTGCCTGCAGTGATGAAGTAATTCCACGTCAACAGCAGCAGCAGAGCTCCAGGCACCATATAGAGCTCAAAGTTCCACACTACTACCACAAAGAACTGAGAGAGAAAGGGAGAGATTATTACTTTAATTGGACGAGGCCCGTAGACCTTAATATCAAAGTGTGTGTGTGTGTGTGTGTGTGTTTCCTACCAGGAAGGCACTGATGCTCCTCTGAGGTGACTCCCACTCAAAGCAGCTGTTAATGAAGGTTCCAATGTTTATCGCGAACAAGATGCACCTCTTCACTCGGTTAAAGTTCTGCTGGAGCAACTAGAACGAAAAACACAGGGTCTTCGTCATCGTCATCATCATCACCTGCCGTAAAACACACACTCGCACACTTACATGTTTAGACACTTTGGGTTCTTCCTCAATGTACTTCTGCTCTGGTGGAACTATCGTCCTCAAGCCTGCCTTCACCTGAGGACGACAGGAACCACAACCCCCAAAAGGAGTGGAAGGAACATGTCAGGTGAGAGGAAGCAAAGGATGGTTCAGGAAAGAGAAGGTGACTAGAGTAAACTCACAGTGCTATAGATGACGTCAGACTCTAGGTAGATGAGTCCTTTAGTTGGTCCGGTCATCTCCTTATTCTTCAATACATAACCCTTCTGTTCTCCATTCTGGATCTGTGTGAGAGAGGAAGGGAGGGAGTGTGAAAGAGGGTAAGAGCAGGCTATGTGTCTTTCTTTGCATTCCTAAGAAGGATGTGTGCTGGAGTTGCGCGGCACACACGCACACGCGCACACACGCACACGCGCACACACACTCACTCACTCACTCACTCACTCACTCACTCACTCACTCACTCACTCACTCACATGTAACAGTGGGATGGCCACTTTGCCCAAGAAGTCAGCGCTCCTGTCTCGGTCTTCATCAAACACTGTCACCTCCAACACAGAGTGGATGTCCTTCACATTACTGAGAGGGAGGAGGTGAGGAGTGGGGGGGGGAGTAATAGGAGGGGATTAGAGGGAGAGGAGGACGGGGGAAGGAGGGGGAAAGGAAGGAGGGAGCAGAGTAGTGGGAAGGAGAGGGATAGGAAGGCAGGGAGGGAAGGAAACAGAAAGGAGGCTGTTACTGATAAAGGTCTGTATTGGGTTGGAGACTGAGGGGCAAAGTTGAAAGGAATAGAGAAAGGGATAAAAAGAGGGTGGATATATCGATGAAAGAGAGGAGAGGCAGGTATTTAAAGATGGAAAGAAAGAGGAAGAGATAGATGGATATACTGTAAATAGATGGAAGGAAAAAGGGAGATATAGAGGGATATACTGTAAATAGATGGAAGGAAAATGGGAGAGATAGAGGGATATACTGTAAATAGATGGAAGGAAAAAGGGAGAGATAGAGGGATATACTGTAAATAGATGGAAGGAAAAAGGGAGAGATAGAGGGATATACTGTAAATAGATGGAAGGAAAAAGGGAGAGATAGAGGGATATACTGTAAATAGATGGAAGGAAAAAGGGAGAGATAGAGGGATATACTGTAAATAGATGGAAGGAAAAGGGAGAGATAGAGGGATAGAAAGAAGTCGACACTTACAAGGTGAAGACTTTGTTCCATTCCGGGTTGAGGTTCTTGTAGATGGTGTGTGTTTGTAACCGGTCGTTATTCAGCTCCAAAACACAGAAAGGATCACTCTTACCTACACAGAGACGCAGGCAGTTATACTAAAACCACATGCACACACACACATCCACTTCCACACACGCACTTCCGCGCGCACACACACACACACATATATACACACACACCTTACCTGTGACATCGGCAGCCATGAGGCCCTCAGCTCTCATCACCTTGACCTGAACTATCCCCACATCTTTCAGGTTAGACAGGGGCCGGAACATGCCCTGGGAGAGAGGGAGAGAAAGCGAAAGACAGAATATTAATTCCTACCAGCGTTTTGGAGAGAGAGTGGTGTGAGTGAGATCTGTCCTACTGCTCCACCCTCTGGTCAAAAAGAGGTACTACACGGATCCAGTGGTCAGAGAAAGAGACTTTAGGTTACAACCACTACACCACCATATCCCTTAGCGACCTGTAAACTTAACCAAATCCTCTTTTTTGAACGGATGTCTTCCCTGAGTTTTCAGGTTGGCAAACATAATGGTGAATAGACTAAGTTGTACTCCCTTTTACTACAATGTTACTCACATATTGGCCCATGATCTCCCTGCGTTCGATGGGGTCGTCGAGCGGGGTGAGTGACAGGTCGGCGATGGAGACGTGTGAAGAGGCTGTCAGAGTGAGCAGCAGCACCACAGAGCCCCGGGACTCCTCCAACGCCAGCTCTAACCGATGGGTGTGTTCCTTAGCAAGGGTGGACAAGTCTAATGTACAGCTGAAAGAGTCACACACACAGAGTTACATACACACACACGTACTCAGTGGGGACGACATGCAGCTAGAAAACACACACACACACACACACACACACACAAACAGAGTTAAATACACACACACACACACACACACACACACACACACACACAGAGTTAAATACACACAAACACACATAGTTATATAGTATATATATATACACACACACACACACACACACACACACACACACACACACAGAGAGTTATATATACACACACACACACACACACAGAGTTATATATACACACGCACACACAGAGAGTTATATATACACACACACACACATACAGAGTTAAACACACACACACACACACACACACACACACACACACACACACACACACAGAGTTATATATACACACACACACATACAGAGTTAAACACACACACACACACACACACACACAGAGAGTTAAATACACACACACACACAGAGTTAAATACACACACACACACAGAGTTAAATACACACACACACACACACACAGAGTTAAATACACACACACACATAGTTATATACACACACACACACACACACACACACACACACACACACACACACACACACACACACACACACACACACACAGAGTTAAATACACACACACATAGTTATATACACACACATAGTTATATATACACACACACACACACAGAGTTATATACACACACACACACACACACAGTTGTACACACACACACACACACACATAGAGTTAAATACACACACACACACAGAGTTAAATACACACACACACACACAGAGTTAAATACACACACACACAGTTATACTGTATACACACACACACACACACACAGTTATATACACACACACACACAGAGTTAAATACACACACACACACATAGTTATATACACACACATAGTTATACAGTGCCTTGCGAAAGTATTCGGCCCCCTTGAACTTTACGACCTTTTGCCACATTTCAGGCTTCAAACAAAGATATAAAACTATTTTTTTGTGAAGAATCAACAACAAGTGGGACACAATCATGAAGTGGAACGACATTTATTGGATATTTCAAACTTTTTTAACAAATCAAAAACTGAAAAATTGGGCGTGCAAAATTATTCAGCCCCTTTACTTTCAGTGCAGCAAACTCTCTCCAGAAGTTCAGTGAGGATCTCTGAATGATCCAATGTTGACCTAAATGACTAATGATGATAAATACAATCCACCTGTGTGTAATCAAGTCTCCGTATAAATGCACCTGCACTGTGATAGTCTCAGAGGTCCGTTAAAAGCGCAGAGAGCATCATGAAGAACAAGGAACACACCAGGCAGGTCCGAGATACTGTTGTGAAGAAGTTTAAAGCCGGATTTGGATACAAAAAGATTTCCCAAGCTTTAAACATCCCAATGAGCACTGTGCAAGCGATAATATTGAAATGGAAGGAGTATCAGACCACTGCAAATCTACCAAGACCTGGCCGTCCCTCTAAACTTTCAGCTCATACAAGGAGAAGACTGATCAGAGATGCAGCCAAGAGGCCCATGATCACTCTGGATGAACTGCAGAGATCTACAGCTGAGGTGGGAGACTCTGTCCATAGGACAACAATCAGTCGTATATTGCACAAATCTGGCCTTTATGGAAGAGTGGCAAGAAGAAAGCCATTTCTTAAAGATATCCATAAAAAGTGTTGTTTAAAGTTTGCCACAAGCCACCTGGGAGACACACCAAACATGTGGAAGAAGGTGCTCTGGTCAGATGGAACCAAAATTGAACTTTTTGGCAACAATGCAAAACGTTATGTTTGGCGTAAAAGCAACACAGCTGAACACACCATCCCCACTGTCAAACATGGTGGTGGCAGCATCATGGTTTGGGCCTGCTTTTCTTCAGCAGGGACAGGGAAGATGGTTAAAATTGATGGGAAGATGGATGGAGCCAAATACAGGACCATTCTGGAAGAAAACCTGATGGAGTCTGAGACTGGGACGGAGATTTGTCTTCCAACAAGACAATGATCCAAAACATAAAGCAAAATCTACAATGGAATGGTTCAAAAATAAACATATCCAGGTGTTAGAATGGCCAAGTCAAAGTCCAGACCTGAATCCAATCGAGAATCTGTGGAAAGAACTGAAAACTGCTGTTCACAAATGCTCTCCATCCAACCTCACTGAGCTCGAGCTGTTTTGCAAGGAGGAATGGGAAAAAATGTCAGTCTCTCGATGTGCAAAACTGATAGAGACATACCCCAAGCGACTTACAGCTGTAATCGCAGCAAAAGGTGGCGCTACAAAGTATTAACTTAAGGGGGCTGAATAATTTTGCACACCCAATTTTTCAGTTTTTGATTTGTTAAAAAAGTTTGAAATATCCAATAAATGTCGTTCCACTTCATGATTGTGTCCCACTTGTTGTTGATTCTTCACAAAAAAATACAGTTTTATATCTTTATGTTTGAAGCCTGAAATGTGGCAAAAGGTCGCAAAGTTCAAGGGGGCCAAATACTTTCGCAAGGCACTGTATATACACACACACACACACTTATATACACACACACACACAGAGTTAAATACACACACACACACACACACATTTAACATTCACCATACCAGCTCCTCGTTAGTATAGTGGTGAGTATCCCCGCCTGTCACGCGGGAGACCGGGGTTCAATTCCCTGACGGGGAGAAAGGACTGCTTTTTTTTTTAGGGTGAACAATGTAGCTGAGGCCACTATGCGAAAAATATGCTTGGAGATAAAGCTTTATGATACGATTTCCAGCATTATCTCAGTATTCCAAGGCATTGGTTGTTCAGTGGTAGACTGAAGACTTTGGTGAATCCATTGTAGATGTCCAGTGTGTGAGGTGATTTACTTTGTGCAAGGCTTTAGTTGTTAAATGGGAAACGAGTAACCAACTAGTCATCGACAACTGTCTTGAGTTTGGCATTTGTGACAATGTCCTGGGACATCCCACAAACGCGTCACCTTCTAACTACGAGTGTGTGGCCTGTGAGTGGTATAGAGCGAAATCGATTACATGTACGTTTTCGTGAGAGTCCCAGCTTTCCATAGAGGTGGTCACAGTAGTTTAGCTAGCTCTAACCATTCAGTCTATACAGATGTTTTTGTTAGAAGTGTTAAAGCCCAACACTGCAAACGTATAGTTAGTACCAAAGCTCCACGTTTTTTCAAACGTCCACCACACCAGCTTCTCGTTAGTATAGTGGTGAGTATCCCCGCCTGTCACGACCGGGGTTCAATTCCCCGACGGGGAGAAAGGACTGCTTTTTTTTTTAGGGTGAACAATGTAGCTGAGGCCACTATGCGAAAAATATGCTTGGAGATAAAGCTTTATGATACGATTTCCAGCATTATCTCAGTATTCCAAGGCATTGGTTGTTCAGTGGTAGAATTCTCGCCTGCCACGCGGGTGGCCCGTGTTCGATTCCTGGCCAATGCAGGATGTTTTGAACATGTAATTTCGAGAAGTATGCAAACCCCTGAGGAAGAAATCTGTGCTCGATTGCCAGGCCAACAGAAATCTCTGGTCTTGGTCAATCTCAACTGACTCTTGAAAAATCTGACTTTGCTTTCATTTTCAGTTTGGACATTTACTCATTCTCAGAAGACTTTGGTGAATCCATTGTAGATGTCCAGTGTGTGAGGTGATTTACTTTGTGCAAGGCTTTAGTTGTTAAATGGGAAACGAGTAACCAACTAGTCATCGACAACTGTCTTGAGTTTGGCATTTGTGACAATGTCCTTAAATACACACACACAGAAAGTTAAATACACACACACACACAGTTAAACACACACACACACACAGTTAAATACACACACACACACACTCAGTGGGGACGACATGTAACTAGAAAACACATACACCGACACACACACAAACAGACTCACCGTCCTATGAAGTCATCCCTGCGTCCTGTATCTTTGTCCCAGACTGCAATTTCCAGCACTCCTCCTGTCTCTTCATACAGGTGCAGATCAAACTGCTCTCTCCACTGGGGACACAGCGTCTTAGGCATGGTCTACGGGGAGAAAGAGAGACGCTGATGACCTGTGCGTGCGCGTGCATGTGTGTATGTCGCGTCTGTACCTTGCTCCTGTACTTCTGGTTTCCCAGTCTGAACTTCGCATAGGGGTCACTGAGGCCATTGGGGTCCATGGGACAAAGGTCACGACCTTCGATCAGAGAGATGCTGACGATGCCTCTCCACAGCTGGTGCTTACGGTGCAGCTCTGCCAGACGCACGGACTGCTGCTGCAGAGACAAAACCCAGAGGGACAGAGAAAGAGAGATGGGGAGAGGGAAAGGAAGAAAGAAAGTCTGTTACATAGATTTTACATTTTGAATCACTTCTGGTGCTTAAAGCAGGAGCACCAACATCATGTCGACCCCGGTGCTAAAATATGGGAGAGGATGACAACCACAACAAACAGCTCTACAGCACCGTCACAGTGTATCACCTGCACCAGCTGTTAGACAGACTGTCTGCTCAGAGACACATTATCGATTGTACTATAACTCACAACGTGACACCATTGATAAAGCAAAGTCAGTTCTGAAAGGGGAACCCGAGTGCCCGCCTCCGCTGACGCATCAGCTTTGGATTGCACCAATTAGACGCGATTAACAATCACGCTTCACTTCTTTGGCGGTCTATTTAAGGTGAGCGCCTCTGATTCTCTAGTATGCCTGTTCTTATTTTGCTCCCAACCCCAAGTCTCCACCTGTTCTGCTTCCCTGCTGGGGGATTGGTGGAGCTGACCGCGCTCACTGCTTGCAGTTCATTGTATATATCGATGCTTTGCTTGGGCAGTGAGCTGCCCGGAAGGAGCAGAGCCCATATCGCCAAGACTTGCATTATTCGTTCTTTAATATATGGCGAAACATATTTCGACATGGTGTTTCCTTGCTGAACTATGGTGTTTAGAATTAGGGTTTTAATAATCTTTAAGATCCAGAGCTTATCTCTGTGTTTAAAATGGGACAGTGTTCTTTCTGGTGTGGCAGTGAGACTGACCCTGCTGGAGAAAAAAAAAATGCATAGACCAGCATATGCTGGTGACTAGAGCTGGTTTTGCTGGTGGCCAGCCTTTGTTGTGTTTTGGACACTTTTTGGACACTAGCTGGTGTGCTAGTGTCCATCTTATGCTGCTATTTTTTATTGATTTTAATTTGACCTTTATTTAACTAGGCAAGTTAGTTGAGAACAAATTCTTATTTTCAATGACGGCCTAGGAACAATGGGTTAACTGCCTTGTTCAGGGGCAGTATGCTGGTGACCATGCTGGTAAACCAGCATAACCAATTAGATAGACCATGCCGTTCAGACCTGTTTGACCAGCTACTGTAGACCAGGGATGGGCAAATATTTGTCTTTTTTTGGAGCTCAGTCGGCGTCTCAAATTACCGTCAAGAGATATAATCGTGAAATACACAAGGGGCAATTTCGAAATTTGGTCGAGCGTCGGCAGTTTTCTTTTATCTTACAGTCAGTCACTGACAGTCAATTAGCTCATGTCAGCTACCATTTTTTGATTTATAAATTAGTCTAGCCAGCTATCAAACTTGTAGTAATCATGGTTGGATTACCGACCAGGGGGCCCCCATTGATTTTGTTAGTCACTCTCACTCAATCATATTCAAAACTGAAAACTTTTCTCTTCAACCTATGGCAAAAAATGTGTAGAATTACAGGGACTTAGCTGTAAACTGCACATTTTTCACTCGGCCGCATTGCTAAATGAGTAGAGGGCCAACAAATTCCATACGGCTAAGGGCCAGATCTGACAGTATTATGTGGGTATGGATGTGAGTATGCAGACCTGCCAGTCACTGCGGCCCCTCATGATGCCGTTCAGTGGAGGGGGATGAGGGGATAGAGCACAGCAACACCAACACAACACATCACTGGGATGGACGCGGCTGCTACACAAACACACACACACACACACACACTGGGTATGGCTAGGGATAGGAGCTGATGCTATTCGTCATAGTTTTACCTTACTGGATCGCCTCCAGGTCCGTTTGAGCAGCATGGTCTAGAAATAAGACACATTATTTCAAAGAGCATTCAACATAGACTCCCATCTCCGCAGCACTCCACCAATCAGGCCTTTATGGTAGAGTGGCCAGACAGAAGCCACTCCTCAGTAAAAGGCACATAACATCCAGCTTAGAGTTTACCAAAAGGCATCTATAGGACTCAGACCATGAGAAACAAGATTATCTGGTCTGATGAAACCAAGATTGAACTATTTGGCCTGAATGCCAAAGAGTTAAGGCTGTAATGTAATGTAACAAAATGTGGAAAAAGTCAAGGGGCAAAAACACTTTGAGGGCACTGTATGTAGAGTAGTTGGAATAAGTGGATATACTTTATACGCAAACCATTCACTACAGGGCCAACCCATCAACTACAGGGCCAAACCATCAACTACAGGGCCAAACCATCAACTACGGGGCCATTCCATCAACTAAAGGGCCAAACCATCAATTACAAGGACAAACCATCAACTACAGGGCCAAACCATCAACTCCAGGGCCAACCCATCAACTACGGGGCCATTCCATCAACTAAAGGGCCAAACCATCAATTACAAGGACAATCCATCAACTACAGGGCCAATCCATCAACTACAGGGCCAAACCATCAACTAAAGGGCCTAACAATCAACTACAGGGCCAAACCATCAACTACAGGGCCAAGCCATCAACTACAGGGCCTAACAATCAACTACAGGGCCAAACCATCAACTACAGGGCCAAACCATCAACTACAGGGCCTAACAATCAACTACAGGGCCAAACCATCAACTACAGGGCCTAACAATCAACTACAGGGCCAAACCATCAACTACAGGGCCAAGCCATCAACTACAGGGCCAAACCATCAACTACAGGGCCTAACAATCAACTACAGGGCCAAACCATCAACTACAGGGCCAAACCATCAACTACAGGGCCAAACAATCAACTACAGGGCCAAACCATCAACTACAGGGCCAAACCATCAACTACAGGGCCTAACAATCAACTACAGGGCCAAACCATCAACTACAGGGCCAAACCATCAACTACAGGGCCAAAAAGTCTACAGACCTCTTGCACTGTTTTCACATTTTGCTGCCTTAATGTTACATCTAAAACCAACAAATCTATGCAACTTATTCCACATTTTCAAAGTCAAATTTTTTGAAAAAATATCTTCCAAATGTCTAAAAACCTGTGATAAACAAAGATGTCCTGATTGCAAATTGCAGTGTATTCGAAGGGCTTCTAAAGTTGGTAATTTCCACTTTAAAATGTCAGACTTGATTTTACCCTAACTAAAAACGTATCAACTCATAAAAATTGTCCAATAATTATAATCCACATAATTATTCACAGTTCCTGTTGCTGCAGGATTATTTTTCTGCTGTGAGAAACTGGTCAAATAAGATGTATTTGCCATTTTGTATTACAGTATTACTTAATGGCCTTGTGGCAAACAGACCAGTTATGAGGAGTGAATGTGATGTTGTTGATTCTCTGTATTTTCAAGTATTGTTGTGGCAGCATCATGTTATGGGTATGCTTGTCACTGGCAGGGAATGGGGAGTTTGTCAGCATCAAAATAAATATGAAAGGAGCCAAAGCCCAGGTAAAACGTGTGTGGAAAACCTGCCGTAGTCTTCTGAAAACCTAACCCTGGGAAATTGTATAGCCAAAGACCCACCAGAATGGCTTTCCAAGAGGTGGTGTCTCAGTCCTGACTTAAATCTGCTTGAAAATCAGAGACAAGGTTTGAATATTGCTGTCCATCAATGATTTCCAAAATGATTCCCAAACTATTTGGAGCAATTTTGTCCAAATGAATGGATATGTGTTGCCCTAAAAGTTGTGCAAGTTTGGTAGAATCTTATTCAAAATGATTCACAGCCGTAATGGCGCAATCAAGACATCTACATTTTTTATTCATTTGGAAAATCTTCTATGATTTCTTTCAGTAGATGGTGTAGATTGGTGGGGGAAAATGTTTATATGAATTTTTATAAATTTGTATATTTTATTTCAAGGTAGCAAAATGTGAAGACTGCAAGGGGTGTGTAGAGTATCAAAGTATTGATAAGAGACACTTCACACTGGTTCTGATCAGTAGCCCCACCCCCTCTCTCTATCTCCACCCCTTTTTCTCTTTCCCTGCCCCACAATGTCTCCCAGAGTGGAAGAGGGTCATACTTGAAAGGCCAGGCTGTGTACACTGTAAAAAAAAAGAAGAGAAATGTTGTTTCCACATACAGTTGTGAGGCAACCAGTTGCGATAAGATTGTGAATTTGTTCAACAGGAATTTCACACGCAAACATTTTGTTGAGAAAAATCACAATCCTATTGCAGCTGGTTGCCTTGTTCGTTGAAGCAACTTTTTTTCTTCTTCTTTGTTGTTAGTGTAGCCGTCGGGTCCATGTCTAATTAACCCAGCAGATCATGCATAATACATTGACGGGATTCATTTTACATCCTGGCACCGCAGATGCCTCGTCCCCCTCCGATGTGGAACACAAAATAACAGAACAGGACAGAGTGTTCCAAATTCCCGCTTCCAGTTCCACACTGCTCCAGATACAGATGCAAAAAAAAATAGTACGGTCTAAGATGCTGCTGTAATTAAGGCTTTAATTAAAACTAATCAAGGGGTAAGAACCCAATAAATTCCCATGATGGATATTACATCTGTGTGAAAGAGTGTCAGGGAGATGGAGAGAGGGCATGCAGGAATATTAAGCCAGGCTACATCAGGCTAAAAGAGACTAATTGGAGTTGGCAGGTATGGAATATGCTACAGGAGGCTAATGGGCTAACTACCGATATACTCACTTTGTTCACATAAGGCTTCCAACAATGCTCCTTTACCACCTCCTTTGTCTGTTGGACGCAAACAGTTTACAGACTCAGCACCACTAGACCCTCAATACACTATAGCTACTGGCTGCCTTACATTTCCTCAGAGCTAAACGTGTTCAGTGCTGGGCTGGAACAGAAACCTGCACCGCCCTGTAGTTTTTCTGGGACTGCAGTGATCTGGTTCCCTTACCGTGCATCTCGTCAAAAATGAAACGTGTTAGTGCCAGGCTGGAGCAAAACCCTCTCCTATAGTGATAACTGTTGTCAGTGGGTAAGTGGTGGTGTAACACTTACAGTGGCATCCCTGTGCGGCTCCTCTATGGAGCCGTCTTTAGGCCTTAAGGTGACGGTCAGCTCCAGTGTTCCCAGGTCTACATCAGGGTAGTGAGGGTCCTGCAGTGTTAGATTAACTGGTATTGCCCTGCACAGGAATAGATCACATTCAATCGTTGTCGTAGCATGAAGAAGGATCGGACCAAAGCACAGCGGGGTAAGTGTTCATGATTTTTTGGTCATACCCTGACCAAACCAAAATAGAGACATGAAAAGCTCTCTAAGGTCAGGGCGTGACAGTCCGGAGCGACGCCCTCCAGTCCGGGCCCCGCAACGAGGGTGCCCACTCCAGTGAATGCCCACTTTAGCCCGGCACCTCCAGAGTGCAGGCACAGGTCGAACCAGGCTGTGGGGGAGCACTGGAAATCTAGTGCTTGACACTTGCACCTCTCCACTTGGCTGAATGCCCACTTTAGCCCGGCACGGGCGGAGTGCAGGCATAGGATGCACTGAGCAGTCATAGCGCACCGGGCTATGAGCACGCACTGGAGACAACGTGCACTTTACTGCATGACACGGTGCCTGACCAGTATCACGTTCCTTCCCTCAGGTCTTTAGCCTGACTCCGCCAATCTCCCTGTGTGCTTTTGGGTGCTTTTGCCTCTCGTGCCTGCTTCGATGACTTGCCTCATATCGCCACCTCTCAGCTTTAGCTGCCCCCAGTTCCTCTTTCGGACGGCGATATTCCCCAGCCTGCCCCCAGGGTCCTCTCCCGTCCAGGATTACCTCCCAAGTCCACGAATCCTGAACCCTCTGCTCCTCCATACCACGCTGCTTGGTCTGTTTGTGGTGGGTAGTTCTGTAACGCTCATCGTTGCATGAAGAAGGATTGGACCAAAGCGCAGCGTGGTAAGTGTTCATGATCTTTATTAAAACTGAACAAAAATAACAAAGCGAGAAACGACAACGAACAGTTCTGTCAGGTGCAGAAAACACTAAACAGAAAATAACTACCCACAAAACACAGGTGGGAAAAGGCTACCTAAGTATGGTTCCCAATCAGAGACAACGATAGACAGCTGTCCCTGATTGAGAACCATACCCGGCCAAAACAAAGAAATGCAAAACATAGAAAAATGAACATAGAATGCCCACCCAAATCACACCCTGACCAAAACAAAATAGAGACATAAAAAGCTCTCTAAGGTCAGGGCGTGACAGTCTGAGTGTGTGGATGTCTGTGTGACACCAGGTCTCAGGTAGGGTCCGGTT